>NW_006160142.1:11319265-11323528 GCF_000334495.1 Tupaia belangeri chinensis
TTTCTCTGTGTGTGTCTCCCTCTGGCAAGTGTGTGTGCCCTCTGGCAAGCTTAAAAAAAACCAAAAAGGATAGTAAAATGTAGTTATTATCCATGAGTAGGGCTATCAATCAAAATCAGACTGGAATACAAAAAAAAAAGTGAATGCTTTATGTTCATTCTGGTACTTAATATCTTAGGTGATGTTAGATGACTGATTTGATAACTTCTGGGCTTCATTCATCTTCAGAGACATCTTAGCAGGACTAGATGTTTAATAGAAAGAACATTCTTGGGGCTAGCATGTGGCATAGTGGTTAAGGTGCTGGACTCCCACATGGCCAATCACAATCGAGTCTTGGGATTGGTGGCTCAAAACTCATACCAGGCACATTTGCATGTGTGCCCAAAACCCCAAGAGGAAAATGAAGGAGAAGGGATTGTGGCATGGTCATCCCCACTCTAGGGTGATTTCGGACTTTTTATCAATCTCTGTCTCTCTGATGATCCCATGTGCCCTACAGCAATATATATCTCCAATAAATAAATAAAATAGTAAGATCATACTCCATATGATAATACATAAACACTTTAGTTAAATAAGGTGATCTGCACATTCCCTCTGCCACACCCCCAAATCCAGTCATTTTTTTAACTCTGCTGCAGTTGATTGTGGTAGCCTCCCTATCGCTCTCCTTGCTGCACACCTTAGTCCAGGTCACTTTTATGGCTTACATCTCTCCCCTGCAGTATTGCAATGGCCTCCTCCCCAGTCTCTACTGACACTCTTGCCATTTTTAACCCACAGTACCATCAAAAGTCAGAGTGACTTTTGTTCTGTTTCATTTTTGGCCAGGAGATGCATGCATTTGCTAGATAGAAAGAGAGAGAGGGGGAGAGGAGAAAGACCATGGGACATAGTCACACTGCAATCCCATCTTCCATCTCTCTCTCCTTTCAGAATTTTGGGACACATGTACATATGCTGATGTGTTGTTTAAGCTGCCAGGGTTCAAGACTCAAACTATATTACATGGTTGGCTGTGTGGGATTGGCTTGCCTTAACCATCAAACCATAGAGCTGGCCCCAAAGTGACTTTTTTTTTTTTTAACAGAGAGTATATCATTTTTTAAATTTAGAGATGCTAAAAAGCTGATGTATTGGTCCTTTGTGTATTGTGCCTATCCAAATCATTGAAAATCTTCCCTATATCTGAGTAACACTGCACATTAGAAGCCCTACCTTTCCAAGATGGAATTTTTAAAAATATATATATTCTCAGAGCTTTGCGACTGGGAGGACAGGTGTGTAACTTGGATTCCAAGTTTGGGGCTCAGCAACATAAGAAAGCTTCTGCAAATGATCCTCTGGCAAGCACAGCAATGGTGGTGTCTGGCTCTCTTGAGAGCAAATGTGACAGAACTTCCAGCATTTAGGACCAAGTATTGGCAGTGCCAAAAGAAAACCAAGATTTTATTAGAGCAGTCTCTACAGTCTAGCTGGGCATGGATCCTGATGATATGGCCTCACAATGTGGCTCCTTAACTTTCCAGAAGGAGTTTACCACCCTTGGACCTGGGCAAGTAAGAGTTCTGTCCCAAAGCCTGAGTCTAGGGAGCCCCGTATTCGGAAGGACAACTTTCATCATCACCATCCAAAAACTGAGACTAAAAATAATGAAAGACATCATAACCAAATGTATGCATTACCTTATTCGAAAATATTTGAACACATCTTGTTATCAACCAGTTGTCTTGGATTGGATGGAAAAGTTTCCTAGTTAAATAGCAATAGGTTCTTACACAGTTAAAAATCACAGAAAATGAATCTGCACTTATCCAACATGTCTCACTTGTCCTGCATTGTCATCAAATCACTTAAATGTGCATAGATCAGATTTATCACTGATTGTTAACTACCATGCATCACTTGAAACAAAATCTTTGCCTGGGGCCCATATACTCTAGGGGTAGCCTTCACTATGGGCTCCTTAGTATCTTTTAAATACATTCCTTTTCCGACTATGAGTGGATTCTGCTGTTGGCAACACAGAATCTAAACTGATACATTAGACTAGGATAAAAATGTAAACTCCCTGACTCAGTCCTTAAAGTCCACAGAACCTAGTACACACTTAGGTTCCCAGACTAAACTCACCTCCCTCCTTCATTCCTTCATTCCTTCATAAGAATATATTAAATACCTATCGAGTGTTAGACAATAATCTAAAGGCTAGGAGTATCATAGTAAACACAATAAGGAACAATTTATATACTCATAAAATTCACATTCTAGGGGAAAAGAAAATGAACGAAGGATAAATCAGGTAGTAAGTTACTCACAGCAGAGATCATTGTTAAGAAAAAGGGTAAAATCAGGGCTCATATGGGGGGGTACTTTAAACAGGAAGGTAAAATAGAAGTGAAATTTAAGAAGAGAACTCAGCAAGAAGTAGTTATGTGAAGAGCTGGAGAGAAAGTGTTCTAGGCAGAGGGAACAGAACGGGCAAGAGCAAAGTTGGCTTTCAGAAAAACAGGATGGTTGTTGCGCTGCTGGATTGTGGAGAATGAAGGAAGGAAGGGTGGGGAATCGGGTCAGATAGGCAACAGCATTTCCTCTACATATGTGCTTCATAACTAAGTGGATCACTCATGATTTTAGAGTAATTAGAGCCATCATTTAGAGGCAATTTCATTCCTTGTACTCTGGAGGTCAGTGCCCCCCGAACATCTGAAAAATGTCAAAGATCAAATAATAATGATACATTCTTGATCTTTTGGGTCTGCCCATCCTCATGTCAAAAGCTGTTATGCGCAGTTTCTCATAAAGAAAGTATGGATCTTGGAGTTTTCACTGTTAACAGTGAAAACGCTTAGAATCAAGAATCAATTCAAGCCAGCTCCATCATTCAAGAAACTGAGAAGACCCAACCCTGGATCCAGCTCTGCGAGTCTGCCAGACAAACATGCCGTGGGGATGACCAGTATCAAGGCGCAGAAAATGGGGGCATGAACGAAAGGACATTTCTCCATTTTCCGTTTCATCATTTCTCTTGGCCTGCCAAACCCATAGAAAAGAATCAAGAGGGAAATTCTTCGACATTACTCTGGGTCATACTAAATTCAAAAGCTCTGTTATGTCTTTTGCTTTAGATTATCCACGAACTTAATTGTTTTTCATCAAATGTGAATTGAGCACATTTTACATGCCAGAGATCACGTTCAATACAAGTATAGAATGATGAACTCATGAACAAAACAAGCCTCTAGACAGAGGAAAAACATGATACTAACAATCACAAAAATAAATATTCAATAACGAAAAGGAGTAAGATTCTGAAGGAAAAGTACAGACACTAGAGAACACCTTGGAGAAAGTGGTTGTAGAGAATTGTAACTTTATTCCATCTTCCCAAGCAAAACCTGGCTTCAGGATCTATTGGGTTGTTGGAAAAGTTGTGATGTGTTTTTGCATAGAAAAATATGTCATGACTTCTCCGACAACCCAATAGTTACTAGATTTGATGTGACCTTGACCATTTTGTGCCCTTGAGGTAGTTTTACTCACACGGTCTTGAAAATCATTTTGTTTCACTTCAGCTGGGATCAAGTGAAGATTCACATGGAGTTCTAAAGTAGACACCTGGCCTCATCAAAAGGCATCCTCCCTGGAGGAACTCATCTGTTCAGACAACACCGTATTGTTTCCCAAAAGATTTGCTAGGCTCATCTAAATACACCTTTACTGACCAACTGTCCATCCACGGGCCAGTAGATAACATTAGCAACCCAAACGGAATAAGGAATAATTAGAATATTCTTTGGTCACTATGGAAAGGATAAAGTGAAAAATTGGGTGACTGTCAAGGTATGAACAAGCCTTGCAGACTTGGAAATGAAAAATCCTAATAGGGTCCCATTGTTTGACACGATAGAGTTCCACCCAACATATTATTAGGTCATCAGGAAAGTCATGAAATATTTTTCAATGTTTTTCTATGCAAAAATGCATCATAATTTTCCTGAGGACCCAATATTTGAAAAGGTAACATATGGATGTCCAGTTAATAACAAGAAGTACAGGTCATTGAGCGCTCACTGCTTAGAGCCATTGCTTTGACTTCTCCATTCTAAACATCAGGTTGTTTTGACCTCCTCTTCCACATCGCCAGATTATTTTCTCCTCAACTGATGCCCTGGTCATGTATGCCTCTCTCACCACCTTTCACTTTGTCTCTCTGTTCTTTTGTTCCCATCCCTCTGTCTGCTCAGGGCCTGAGTTATT
>NW_006160142.1:11323551-11347675 GCF_000334495.1 Tupaia belangeri chinensis
GAAAAAAAAAGGAATAAAGAAAAATGATATATCCTTTTAGGATAAGCTAGGAAATAAATTTAAAAATGTTATTACATATCATGAATATTATGAAAAAAATCAGCATGAAATAAAACTAGTAACACCCAAGAATGCTCACCTAATTTAAAAAAACAAAAACAAAAAAAACAAATCATATAGATTTTGGTGAAAAACGTAATGCTTCATGAAAATATGAACAATCTCTGAATAAAGGAGCTTAACAGAAATACTGCTCATAAAGGAACATTTACAATATTTGCCACTAGAATCTTTCTAAAAAATTTTATAGACATAGGGACCAGTAGATGGCATAATAGTGCATTGCTAGACTCCTATGTAGTAGACCATGGTTTGAGTCCCAGAGCTGATGGCTTATAAGTCATGTCAGGTTTGTGTGCATGCATGATTTTATTAGAGCAGTCTCTACAGTCTAGTTGGGCATGGATCCTTATGGTATGGCCTCACAATGTGGCTCCACATTTCTAAGAGGAGAATGGAGGGTAAAGGATTGTGGCATGGCCATCCCCTCCAGGGGGGTGGGGGTGATTTCTCTCTTTCTGTCTCTCTGTCTTCCTCTGTCTATCCAACAAGTGCACATGCCCTATAGTAAAAATCTCTCAAAAAAATTACAGACATAAACTTCTTAATAATTTAAATCTTCACTGTAAAATTTAGAAATAATTTATTTTGATGAAAATAATTTTGATAACATGAACATCCAAAAGGAAAGAATAAAAAATGACTTAGCTTGGGCATATATAAAACTGATTAATGACTCAAACTTGCTGGATGGAATGTGCTTCCTAGAGCTCTTATTCAACAACTCTTATGAACTCTTATTCATCAGTCAATGATGACACAATTCTGATTTGAACATACTTACTAAAAATAATGGGATCTCAATTTCTTTAAGATCGAAGTGAGAGAGTCAACACGTCAATATTAAGTGTCTTGTATCAATTTCAAGAACTGACCTGGAATGGTGGTAACTAGTCTAATACATGGTAGCAATACTTTTAACCTTCAGATTCTAAAGAGACCCAGATGGTATAATAGGAAATAGTTTGTTTCACCCAGAGAAAGTCTGGGTAAGAGAGATAACTTACATTTTCTTGAAATAGAGACATAGAGACCTCAGACAGACTGTGAAGATAACTGGACAGTTCTGCCTACTACCTCTTTCCACTGGACTGGTCCTACTTTCCATTCACACTCAAGGCCATTCAGCACTGTCTCCCTAACATCAACACTGTGCCTGGCAATTAGTAGGTGCTGAAAAAATACTGACTATATGAATGAATCAGAAACTTCCTTTATTCAATATTACTTTTTTAAAAAACTTAGTTTTATTTATTATTTTTTAAATTTGCTATAGGGCACAAGCACTCATCAGAGAGGGAGGGAGGGAGAGCGAGAAAAAGAGAGAGAACCTAAGAAAGCAAGCCATCAGATCCAAAACTCCAACTGTGGTTAGTCATGTGGGAGGGAGTCCAGCACCTTAACCACCATGCCACCTGCTGGCCTCAGGCAAGAGTATTTTAAAGATACTAGCCAACCTACCTCTAAACAGTGTGTAAAAATCAATGATCTGGGTTCAATTCCTAGCATGACTGTTCGCTAGGTGTATGAACCAGGACTAGTCATAAAACCTTTGTTTCAGTTTCTTTGACAATATATGGTAATAGATGTAATAACTCCTGAAGTTTAATTGGGGATGATTAAATGGAAAATATATGTAAAGCACTAGGCAAATAGCCTGACAGGAAGAACTTACCAATGTTATCTATTAATATTATCACTACCATCATCACCTTTGAATAGAGCTGACAAGAAAAGTCAAACTGCCAGACTTTTTAAGCATTCATATTTATAAGTGTGTGATAACATCTAAGGGAATAAGTCTCATTTTGCAAAACAAATCATTTACTCAGTGGCAATATCCTCATAATATCATAGGGTCAGCACAGATTTTGCTCAGTCTCTATATGACTGAATGGTGATCACTGACTTTTTTATTTCAGTTTACTTATTTCATGAGCAAGAGATATACAGAGAAAAAGAGATATGCAGCCTCGATAGGGTCTTATGCCATGACCCCTCCCCACAACCCTTCTAGCCACCAGGATCACAGGAGGATCACGGGCATGTGCACATGTGCAAGGTGTGCACAAGTCAGCCTGGGAACCAAACCTGGAACTTCTATCTGGCCTCTGGCATTACACTGGAGCTGCTTCACCACTACCAGGCCTAATCACTGATTTTTTTTTTTCTTTTCTTTTCAAGCCACCAGGTCCAGGACTCAAACCATGGTTGGTCATATGGGAGTCTAGCACCTTAACCACTGTGCCACCTCCTGGTTCCCCTGATCACTGATTTTTAATAATAATAATAAGTACTATTATAATCACAAATAACTATAAATTCTGAAGTATGCATGAAACACACCAGTGTAGTAGATGGTTAACAGGCTTTAATGTGTCCTAATTATTTGAGACAGTGTCCTAGTGTGCATCTGATTGAAGACACAGTGAACAAAACACTCTCCTTAGGACCAGAATCTCTAGCTCAAGTCCTAGTCTCTTTCTTACTAGTACATGTTGAGCACTCCTAAGCTGAAAATCCCAAACCTAAAATATCCCCAAATATAAAATCCTTTGAGTGCTGACATGATGCCACAAACAGAAAAACTCACACCTGGCCTCATATAATGGGTCACTGTCAAAAAGCTGCAATACAAAAATATGGTATAAAATTAACTTCAGACTAGATGTAGTGAGTTGTCAGAAAAGTCATGATGCATTTTTGCATAGAAAAACTATGTCATGACTTTTCCGACAATCCAATACAAGATGTATATGAAACATAAATTAATTCAGTCTTTAGATGTGAATCTTGATCCCAAGACATCTCATTACGTATATGAATATTCTGAAATCTAAAAACTCTGAAATCAAAATCACCTCTTGTCCCAGACATTTTGGATAAGAGAAACACAGTTTGTGCAATAGTTACCTGGATAGATCACGCAACTTCTACTTTAGGTCATCGAAAAAACAGGAGGAGCAATTGCTACCTTAGGTCACTCACTGGGATTTTATGAGGCTTAGGTGAGTTATACATAGAAAATGAGAACTGAGAGGACCTTGTGCGTTATTTCACAAATGAAGAAAACGGGATCCAACAAAGTGACATACGTGACTTACTAAATGTCACACAGCTAGTTTTTGAAAGACTGAATCTTGTAAAAATACTTCCTAGAGAAAGATCTACAAATTAAGTTACTATTTTGAGTAACTCTTAACTTAGCTACGTATAGAATAAATCAAAACATGTTTTCTCTTGCCTTTTTGGGAAAAAAAAGTTTATTTCTAAAGAGTAAATGCATTATTATTCTTGTTTTGTGACTATGTTTGTCAATGACATATAGGCTATTCTTAGTGATATTTAATTAGAGTAATAATGTTTAAAACAATGTGCTTAAATAAGTAACCATAATGTACATACATAAGTAACGATAATGGTGAAGACAATGTCAATAAGGAGGAAGGTAACAGTACCAATGACAAAATTAGGCTCTTAAATATGCATTATCTTACTGGATTCTCACACGCCAATCTGAAGTATCTGCATAGATGGGGAACCAGAGAGCCAGAAAGGTTCAGCATCTTGTCCAAGGTGATATAGTTAGAGCATGACAGAGCCCTTGGCTTACATGCCTATTTTTAACTAATGTCAAAGCTGCTCAAGCTCTTTTACACCAGACTGCCTTATGGGACACTCATGTAGCCCTGATGATTGGAAACACACCTCTATGTAGATTTCCTCTGTAGAATCATTCTCACATTAAATGTAAGCTAGGCAAGACTATGACTTCAGTTGTTTCATCTCTCTCTTTCTCCTCTCTGTCTTCAGATTCTGCAGTGCTGAACCCTATTATACTTTGTCAAATATGAATTCTGTGCAAAGGATGATGCTAAGGCCAACCAGTCAGCACTGAGTATAGTTGGTCTATAGAGGAGCCCCTTGTTCTAGCTCCTGATCCCCTCTCAAGTGCATGATAGTCAAGGTGGACATCACTTGCTCATAAAAGCAAAACTGGATGAATGCTGCATCCTAATCCCTCTAAGCATTGCCAGCCCTACAGCCTGGAATCCTCACTTCTGTGATAGTATGTAAAATACTACCATCAGGACCTGTCAGGTGTAAGAGTTGGAGATACCAGTAGATTGCACAGGCAATCTAGGTGTTACAGTCTGTCTCTTGATGCCTTGGAGACTGTGAGGTCTCCCAAGAAACACAGACATGATTCCCCTTTCACTGTCTGCTCACTGGAGGATTACCATGCAGGGTTTCTTTTCTGACAACCCCAGGTGGACTTGTTGGACTTTCTCAGCATCTGCTACACAACCCAGTCAGTAGAACGACAGCAAATGTCTGTGTTCTCTTTTTCTCTCCCTTTATTGTATAGACATTCTCTTTTGGCATGGAAATGCTAACAAGCCCTTCACAAAAGTTAGTCCCAAGGTCAAAAATTGGGAGAGGGAGAGAACAGAAAGAAAATCAAAAGGGGTCTCTACTTCATCAGTCAAATTGCTGGATTGGAGAAGATGGAAAGAACCATCATGGAAGCCCTGCCCACTGCAATATTTTGATGTTTCCTTGGTGGGGGTAAAAGTAAAATCCAAGTGCTTTGTGTCCTGCTTTTTCACACATAGTTTGGTTTTCCAAGTAAGGAAAATATTGACCAAAGAAAATAAAGGAAAAGACTGCCTCATTCTTTACCAACATAGAATGTGTAGCATTGTTCTAATTGAAGCAACACGCTTCTGAGGGTGGAGCAGTGTGGTAATAAAGCAACCTATTTTTGTGACTTGGCTTTACCTTTGGGCCTTCTCACATAACCTAGGTGGGCAGTTGCAACACAGCAAAGAATACTATAGCCTCATTGTTATGTACCACCCCTTTATACTCTGACTTTAACTCACACAATGAAACTGTGTCTTTCAGGCCACAGTATAATTATTGTTCAGTGGACATAAACATTAGTAAAGAGAGGAATACTACAGTTCACGAAAATAAGCCTTAATATCAACTGAATATAGACAGATGTTTGAAGATTTATTCCAGAAAAATGAAAAATTAGAAAAAAAATATGGTCAGTCCTTAGATTTTACTAAATTAAACAGAGCATAGGGTGAGGGAATTGGCAGACCTAAGGGCATGAATGAAAAGGACTGATCAGTTGCCCTGTACAGTACAGAATGCTTATATAATAAGTTCACAGAGCTGGCTATTACTGCTTGCCTCCCAGGTTCTGAAGACTGCAGTGAAGACTCTTTCAAAGCCAACTAGACATTTCTTCTAAAGCGTCTAAACCTGCAGCCACAGTTCTCAGTTTTATGTAACTAATATTTGCCTACCTTTCAGTGGTGCCCACCACTGTCCTCAAGACAGCATGCCCTATCCTTATCAACTCTGAGGTGAATGGTGAAAAACAGTGTCAGATACCACATCAGGTATCTTTGAAGAACATTCCCCTTCCAGAAAACATTCCATTAATGATTAGTATAAAATCAAAAACAATTTTCCATTTTATTTTTCTCATGCATTTAGGGAAGATCAAATAAGTACCTAATATGTACCTGGCACTGTAGATTATGAGGAATATAAACATGAAAGCAACCTATTTTCTTCTGAATTCCTCAGTTGCTTACAGCCTCTCCTAAGTGCTGTCCTCCACAGTGCAGTTCAGCTAAAACTATTTGCTTCCTCCTGGGTCCCTTTTATGGGGAACCTGGGAGAAATTACTGTCTGGTATGAGAACCAGGAACAACTGTACTTGTGAACAATTGGCTTGCGTTAATATTGTGGATACGCTGAGTTGTATAACTGACCAGTTTCCCCTTTCTTGTGACAGAGACAAATGTTGGTCCACCAGAAAAAAAAAGGAGGTTTGGTTTTCTGAATCTTATGCAAGGACCATATTATTCCCCTTTATTTTTCTTGTTTTACTTCTTTTCTTTCCTTCTCTATATTTTCAAATTCATTTTGTCAGTACGTTGTATGTATCCACGAAGTTCACTTTTAATTTCTAGAACATAGTGGGGTCTCAATAAATAATAAACAAATGCTTGTTTCCCTATAACTGTATTTCAAGACACTCTCATTACAAAGGAATTATTTATCTTTGGAGGGTGAAAGCAGAAATAACCAAGTGACAAGGAGAATAAACAGATCAGACTCTCAGCAGCTGTCCATGAAGACACAGAGCAACAGATGTCAGGAAACCATGAAGTAGCTGCATCGTCACATCATACACAGTGGAGCCAAGACCCATTTGGGGGAAGCATTTTGATGTTTCCCAGATTTTAAAATATGAGTGATTAAGTAATCTTTAAATTTAAACCCTAAGCTTTTCAATGTGCACTGTATCTATTCAACTGAGCATTTTCTTTTCATTGACTTTTTCCAACCTTTATGGCCAGGAAAATTATCAGTCCAGAAGGAACTACTAAACTTTGAAAACATGAAAAGAATCAGATCTTGCATCTTTAGATTAAATTAAATTGAATTTTTGGAGCTTCTTTTTATATATTATATTTATTTATTTCCTTAATGGATTATAGAAGCCCAGATAAACAGTACCATAAAAATAATAAAAGAAATTCATCCCAAGCAATACTTAGTACAAAAGTATGAGCATTATAAACTTTAAAAATATTTATTCATTCACCAAATATTTATTGAGCACCTACATGTTCTAAGCCCTGAGAATAAAGTATAAAACAAATTATATTATGTTTTTACTTTTATAGAACCTATTCTTTTGGAAAAGATAAACATTAAATAAGTAATATATAATTTCACAATATGATCTAAGTATTACAAAGAGAAAATCTTATTGCTCCAGATAATTTGTAACAAACTACACCACACTCTGTCATTTGCCTTGGAGTACAGGGATTTCTTCAAAGCTAATTCGGCAGGTTTGGAAAATTCAGTCTTTAAGACTATGGGATTGAGGTCCTTGTTTTCTTGGTTCTCAGCTCCTAAAAGTCACTCTCAAGCCACATTCTTTTCGATAAATTCATAGTCAAATCATTAATTTCCAAATCGAGGTAGTAAAATATCACAAGCTTCGTGCACACTCAAGAGGAATTTGTAAAAAACAGATCTTTTGGGACCATCTTAGAATTTTCCCTACCACATAAAGTAATTATACAGAAGATTTGAGCTAATAATAAATTGTACTTAATGGGTACTAATAAAACAATGTGTCCAATAGCTATATACATGAACAAAATTTACCATGTATAAAAGCATAAAGCAAACCTCAGCAAACACTAGAGTCTTATCACTACAAGAGAATAGTGTATGTCCACATTTTTTTTTGAGTAGTTTTTGCCATAGGGCGCATGCACTTGCCATACAGACAGAGAGAGAGAGAGAGACAGAAAGCAAGAAATCACTCCCCAGGGGGGATGGCCATGCCACAATCCCTTCTCCTCCATTCTCCTCTCGGGATCTTGGGCACGCATGCATACGCGCCTGGTCTAAGTTTTAAGCCACTGGGTCCGGGACACAAACCGTGATCAGCTACATGGGAGTCCAGCGACATAGCCATTACACTAACTGCTGGTCCCTATATGTCCACATTTAATTAAAAAAGAAATCAAATGTGTTATTCATCAAAAGATGAATAACATATTTTAAATAACAGAAAAACCTAAGGTGATTCACAGCTCAAAAAGAAATCATATTTCAAATGTAAAAATATTTAAAATTTAATTAAAATAGAAACAGTATATAATAAAATGCTGAGATATGGCTAAATCCGGATTAAGAGACATTTATATAGACTTATGTATTTATATTTATTGTAAAAAGGAAAAAACAGGCATTCAACTTAAAAGAAAAAATAACAATCCCAAAGAGAGTAGAAAAAAAATAATAATGGTAATTGAAAATAATAAAGGAAACAAGAAAGAAACTATCAAAAAGATTTTTAAAAAAACCAAATTTCAGATACATAAAACATAAATAATTTTCTATATTAGGAAATTTAGAGATATTTACTATAATAGACAATCTAGGATAATTAGAGTATTTAGACTCAAACAACTTTATGTCACATGGGAGTCCAGCGACATAGCCATTACACTAACTGCTGGTCCCTATATGTCCACATTTAATTAAAAAAGAAATCAAATGTGTTATTCATCAAAAGATGAATAACATATTTTAAATAACAGAAAAACCTAAGGTGATTCACAGCTCAAAAAGAAATCATATTTCAAATGTAAAAATATTTAAAATTTAATTAAAATAGAAACAGTATATAATAAAATGCTGAGATATGGCTAAATCCGGATTAAGAGACATTTATATAGACTTATGTATTTATATTTATTGTAAAAAGGAAAAAACAGGCATTCAACTTAAAAGAAAAAATAACAATCCCAAAGAGAGTAGAAAAAAAATAATAATGGTAATTGAAAATAATAAAGGAAACAAGAAAGAAACTATCAAAAAGATTTTTAAAAAAAACAAATTTCAGATACATAAAACATAAATAATTTTCTATATTAGGAAATTTAGAGATATTTACTATAATAGACAATCTAGGATAATTAGAGTATTTAGACTCAAACAACTTTATGTCAAAAAATTTGAAAATCGGAGAAAGGCATGTATGTCTCTTCTCGGGGCCTAGGTCACTCATATTGGCTTAGAAATAAACTGCATTTATTATGAATTATTAGTTTTTGCAGTTGGTTATTTTTCTGTCAACAAGATGGCGACCATGAAGGGACCAGAGACGAACCAGAGATCTTCTGAGGGGATGCTTACCGTGCCAGGAACCAGCAGTGGGCCCTTTGAGCCCTCTCTGGCTCTGAGCTTCTCCTCGGGGGAAATTCGGCTTGACTTTTTCCTTTGCAGAGAGACAAGTGGCTATTGAGTCAGACATGTCTTTCCTGAGGACTCTACTGCCTCCCTAGCATCGTGGGACCTAACTCCTAGGGATGAGCCTCCCTAGCACCATGGGACCTGACTCCTAGGGATGATCCTTCCTAACACCGTGGAACCTGTCAATTTTGTGGCCTACACATACATTCAGAGGAAAGTTTTTTGGCCAACAGGGGGGCCTATGGACAGAAGTCTGACTATTTTTCCTATTTTCCAAAATCTTTTCAAAAGGGACTGGGGAAGTCATTCCCACAAACATTAACAGACCACTTATTTTCCATTAACAGGAGTCTTCCTACATCCTGCCCCTGGCATAGTATCTTTGAGATGTATATTTCAACTGATTACAGCATATTTTTTGCTTATCTTTCCCAAGACACAGAACTTCCCTTTTCCTCAAGATGTAGATTAAGCCTTTCTTTAACTAATCTTTTCCCAAGACACACATCTTCTTGTCCAATCACCAACCTAAGAATTGTGGAACGCACCTATAACCTACAAGCCCCTGCTTCCACATGTTCCGACTTTTGGGGCCAGATCAATGGAAAATCTCTTCACTAAATTTTGACTGTCAATCTCAAAAACAAATAAAAGGAATCCCTGAACATGGAAAAAAAAATTGAAAATTTAGATAAAATTGATAACTTTTTAAGAAAAGTATAACATCAAAACTGGCTCAACAAGTAAAGACCTATATATCCTTTTTTTTTAAGAATGGTTCCGACTTTTGGGGTCAGATCAATGGAAAATCTCTTCACTAAATTTTGACTGTCAATCTCAAAAACAAATAAAAGGAATCCCTGAACATGGAAAAAAAAATTGAAAATTTAGATAAAATTGATAACTTTTTAAGAAAAGTATAACATCAAAACTGGCTCAACAAGTAAAGACCTATATATCCTTTTTTTTTAAGAATGAATCAGTAATGTAAAATATCTACCTACAAAATACTAGGTCCAGAAATTTTACAGACACTTTAATTATTCTTTGAAAAACTAATACTCTCAAATGTACGCAAGTTCTTCCAGAAACTAAAGACACTGTGCTCTGCAATTCAATTGTGATGTTATCATTTTATAACCTTCTTGATTAAAAAAAGAAAACCAAGGCAATATGAGTGAAGAAAACATGGGATATTACCAAATATGAACTTAAAATATATAAATTGAAACAAACATCAAAAGATAGAACAAAAAAATCTATCACTTAAATTCACAGTACTAACAACCTGAAAGAGAAACATGATCGCACAAGATGCAGACAAACATTTAATAGAATACCTTGCTTTCATAATAAAACACTTAAATAGAAATGCAAAAAAAATCCTTCATTAATAAATAGTATTTAAAACCAAATATTACACCTAGTAAAGGAAGAAGTGAAACAGAATCTCTTAATCAAGAATCACATAGGGAACCAGCAGTTAGCGTAATGGCTATGTCGCTGGACTCCTCTGTAGTAGAATGAGGTTCACGTCCCGGACCTGGTGGCTTAAAACTCACGCTGGGTGCGTGTGCATGCATGCCCAAGATCCTGAGAGGAGAAAGGAGGAGAAGGGATTGCGGCATGACCATCCCTCCTGAGGGGTGATTTCTCGCTTTCTGTCTCTATATCTCTCTCTGTCTGTCTGGCGAGCGCACACATCCTATAGCGAAAACCTCTCCAAAAAAAAAAAAAAAAAAAAAAGAACCACATAAAGATATCCACTTTGTTCAAATCACTGAAGAAGTCCTAGACAACACAATTTATTTAAAATAACAGAAAAAGAAATAAAAAATATTATTTTAGAAGGAAAAAAGAAGACAAAACTTAACATTATTTATACTATCAATACCTACATAGAAAATTCAAGATTTCCTATACCACACATTTAGAATATTAAGAGAATTCAAATTATAGTTATATATAAAATTAATGTGCAAAAATAAATTACATTCTAGGGTACCAAAAATAATTGGGATACATAAATTCCAAAAGATTCCACTAAATCCAACAAAACATAATGCAAGACCCTTTGGGAGGACATTATTTAATTGTACTGAAAAACAGCAGATTTAATTAAATAAAAATATATATTATATTCATGGATGGGTAGACTCAGTTACATAAGATGCCAATTCTTCACAAATTAATCCAAAAAAGTCAAAACAATTCTCCAAATCTCAATTAGTTATTTTTTGTAACATGACAAGTTGATCCTAAAATTTATATGGAATAGCAAAGATAATCAGCTAAGATAATTTTTGAGAAAAAAGAATAAACATCAAAATATGAAGACTTATTTTAATGTAGTAATAGTAGTAGCAAAATTACATAATGTTAGGTGTTTTCATGTGTTACTTTCATGTCTTAAGGGTTTTATAAGCACTTGCTAATTTAATCCTCATAACAACCATTAGTTAGTGCAAAAGACTGAACGTTTATGTTTCTTGAAAATTCACTATGTTGAGACCTAATACTCGATACAATATTAGAAGTTTGGGCATTTGGGAAATGATTAGGTCCTCAAGGTGGAGCCTCATGAATGAGATTAATACTCTTAGAATAGTGAGACCACAGAGCTGACTTTTCCTGTTAGCAATATGAGGGTAGAAAGCAAAGACGACTGCCTATAAAACAAGAAACAGACCCCTTCTAGACACCAAACCTGCCAGTGCCTTCGTCAGAACTCTGACAAATAAATGTTTCTTAATAAGTCATCCAGTATATGGCATTTTTTTAGCCAGTAGGGACCAAAACAGGTAGTTATCATTGTTAATTTCATTTTACAGATGAACAAATGGAGGCACGGACAGAATAATAAATATGCACAATCATAAAGTAATACATGGTAGAGAAAAGATGTAAACACAAGTATTCGACATCAGAAGTACCATGCTATCTCCTCCAAATCAATATAATTCACTGTGTCATTTTGGTACATAGACACACAAAAACACAAAGAGAACCCAAGAGGGAGGTGAGAAAATGTAACAATACTTTTAGGAAAACATTATATGACAAAGATGACATTACAGATCATTGAGGAGAGAATGAGTTATTCAATAGATGGCAGGAAAAAAGCTAAATTCGATCTCTGCTTCATACTGTACATAACTACATGAATATAGTACAAACATGTTACTAAAAGCTTTAGCATATAAACTAAAATATTAAAACTTTTAGAAGAACATGTAGGAAAAAGATTTACAAAATCACAGCAAAAAGAATCTAAACAAGACATAATAAATTCTAAAGAAAAAGGACTGCTAGATTTGCATATTCAATTAATATTCTTTCTATACAGTAAAATATGTCATAAAAAAATAAAAGGATGAGGCACAGACTGGATAATGGTATTTGCAATTTATACAACCAAAATTTTCATAGGCAGAGTACAAAGAACTTTTAGTGGTCTTTTTATCTTTACAAAAGATACAGAATGTGAAGAAAAGTGGGCAAAAGACATGAACAAGCAATTGTTTTTTTTGTTTGTTTGTTCTGGTTTTTTCGGAGAGATTTTCACTATAGGGCGTGCGCGCGCGCGCCAGACAGAGAGAGACATAGAGACAGAAAGCAAGGAATCACCCCCCCAGGGGGGATGGTCACACCGCAATCCCTTCTCCTCCATTCTCCTCTCGGGATCTTGGGCACGCACGCACACACGCACCCGGCGTGAGTTTTAAGCCACCGGGTCAGGGACACGAACCGCGGTTGACTACGTGGGAGTCCAGCGACATAGCCATTACGCTAACTGCTGGTTCCCAACAAGTAATTGTTAAAAGAGCAAATCTGAAAGTTCAGAAAACCTACTACTAAACCTACCAGTAACTGGAGATATGATAGCAAAGCAACAATGAAATAATGCTTTACAAACCAGAGGAGCAAAGATAAAAATAAAATCCAGGAATAGCAAGAATGAATGAGAATGTGAACTAAGTGACAATTTCATTTACAGAGGGAGTATGAACTGGAACCTCCACCCAGTTTTGCACCATGAGGTGAACTGGAAAGTATTACTACCCTATGATAAGCCTTAGATATTTGTATCAAAATGGATAATTACCATGTTGAGCAAATTCACAAGTTGCAGAATGGCACATGTAGTATGATATCATTGATACAATAATGTGTAAGACTCCCTCTTGTTTATAGAATCATATATATGTATGAAATTATAAAAAACAAAGATGGAGAGGTTAAAAATAAATCAAAATAATGATGACTTCCAGGAATGAGAGAATAAAATTAAATAAGAGACAGTTATATAGGTGGTTTCAAATGTATTTATTTAAATTAAAGATATGAACCAAATATTAAAATAAATAAGATTTGACAAAGCTGGTAAGTGTGGATGCAGAATCTTATTATTTTATCCTCCATACTTTTCCATTGACTGGAATTATTTCATAGTATAGAAAAATGAGTATTTCAAGATACACATAAAATTAGGCTATTTGAGTAGAAATATTCATATGCAAATTAAATTCATTTTACACATTTTATTTAAAAATGTAAACATATTTCTTTTTAAGAGAATGGGGGTTATGCGGGACCAGCAGTTAGCGTAAAGGCTATGTCGCTGGACTCCCACGTAGTCGACTGCAGTTCGCGTCCCGGACCCGGTGGCTTAAAACTCACACTGGGTGCGTATGCATGCGCGCCCAAGATTCCGAGAGGAGAATGAAGGAGAAGGGGTTGCAGCATGGTCATCCCCCCTAGGGGGTGATTTCTTGCTTTCTGTCTCTCTGTCTCTCTCTGTCTGCCTGATGAGCGCACGCACCCTATAGCAAAAACCTCTCCAAAAAAAAAGAGAATGGGGGTTTTGTCTCTATTGCAGCTTTTTCTTTAATGGTTTCTTCAAGTAAAAGTATATGTATCTGTAAGGAAATCAACTAGATAATTCAAAATCTTCAATAGTAAATAAAAGCTAGAATAAGCTACTTTGCATTATTCCAAATAATCGAATTATTATAATTAAAATAAAATGTTATTTCTTTAAAAAAATGGAATAGAATCTTAAATTAGATTGAGATAATTTTTAAGGATGAAATCATTGGGAAGATTCTTCTCTCTCCTTGCCTACAGATGGATATAGTTAACTCTTGACAGTCTTCTTTTATTCATCAAATGCTTATTGAGAACTTACAATATGCCAGGGTAACAGTGGGGAAAAGATAGCAATTAACAGGTAGTTAAATAAATAAATATCAATTAGTTATAAGTGCTATGAATATAAGTGAAAGTAGGTAATCTGTCGATGGGGATAATTTAGATGAGGGGAATCTCCTTTAGGAACTCAGACTGTAAAGATAAGTAGCAAAATATGCAAAACCCTAGAAAGAAAAGTCTCCAGACACTTCCATCAGAACTGGGATATGTACTCAGATATTTGTAAATTACCAAAAGCTTTTGTATCTTTGAATTATAGCTTCCCTTTTGAGACTATACTTAGTAAAGAAATAAGATCTTATCACTTGACTAGAATTTCTGCCTACCTAATAAGGATTCCAGAACAGTACAACTGCCTTGAAATGTTAGAGAGAGGGACCATAAAGGTTGGAATCCAAGCATGGCTCTCAAAGCTCATGAGATTTAAATTTCTGAGCCTTTGGGATAGTTTACAAATGGACTAGCCACTATCCCTCCCCTTAACCCCTGAATACATAGTCTCTGATCCCTTTTCTGCTTCATTATTGATCTCCTTAACACTTAACATGTTCATTATCTTCTCTAGTAGAAGAGAAAACTTCCAACACCAAGGGCCTAACTCTACCATCTTGAATTGTGGTACAGTAAGTTTCATAATTCTTTCTTTCTTTAATCACATTTTCAGCAATTCTAGAGTACAGACTATGATTTCTGACACTTATGTATTGACAATATACACAAAATTAATGGAAATATTCATATGTAAGGTAAATGCATTTATGCATTTTATTTTAAAAAATGTAAATACATTACCTTCTAAAAGAATGGGGATTTTCTCTTTGGTTTAGGCATATTCGTTTCTGTGGCTATGCCTAAGCCAATACTGAGTAAATTCAGGTTCTCAAACAATAGTAATTGTTCAAATGATTGCTTATCCAGGACTATGCTGCCTACTGGCAGTGCAATAAAGAAAAAGACATATTAACATCAGGGCTTGTAATACCTACAAATCTATAAGAGATTGCAAAGGCACTGTCATAAATTAGAGGGGAAAAGAAATCATTTTTTTTAATACTTGTTTTCAAAGACCCACAAAGATGGAACTCTCAAACAGAGTAACTTATCCAGGCTTTTCATACAAATTTACCTCACTTGTAAGCTAACTAATGCTATTTTACCTACAAATCAATGTTCACAGCAATATAGTCAGGGTCTTCAAAAAGTTCACAGAAAATCAATCATGAAAAAATTATGCAAAGATTTCAAAATTTTTGCAGCAAAAATAAAGCAAAATAAATGTGTGCTTTAACTCCATTTCCCCCCCAAAACTTTCTGAAGTATCTTTGTAGAGTCTGTATCACAGCCAAAGAAGTTTGGGAAGTAATCTGGATTGAAAACAGAAGATGGGACTAGGAGGCGGTGCAGCGGGTAAACATGATGCTCTGTGACTAACCCACAGAGAATGGCTGCAGGTCACTTTGGAGATTATTCTGAGTACACTGGACATGCATCTGCTCATGACCCATGCTAGGCTGAAGCTGAGGGTGGATTGTGGCATCAAGACTGTCAGGGGTGCTATATCTCTGTTTCTGTCTCTCTGTGTCTCTTGCTTATGGAATAAATAGATTTTAAAAAAGAAAAATAGAAACTAATGGGTAAAAGAAACTTAACCTTATAAACTAAAATGAATATAATTATTTCTGACCAAAAAAGATTTGCCTTCTTGGTTTTGTTTGCTTAGTAATTAGTATACTTCACAAATATATAATACATAGCATCTGTTAAATACAGTTCAACAGAATTGATCAAAGTGTACACTTTAACTCTCCTATTTTAGAGGCATCTTAAGACCCACTTGTTAAAAGTTCTACACTGACATTCTACTAATTTTAGTTTCAGAACTAGGTTAAGACTTTGTCTCAGACATCTTAATAGAATGAAACTATACTCTCTAGGAATTGTACGTTAACATTATTTCCAATGGATTTTTCAATTCCCAGCAGAAAGCAAAGCCCTAAGTGGTTGGAAGAGAGCAGGTAGTTTGGTAGGACAGGAGAAAAGAACAGAAAAGTCCCAAGGCAGTGTTTCAATATGAGGTTTTATGGGGCACAATACAGTAGATTGAACTCTGTGCATAGGGAGTTGGTTCCCATTATAGCTGATGGTAGTTGAAATCCCAATGCTGGCAGCTTGAAGAACATGCTGGGCACATGTGTGTGCATATCCAAAATCATGACGTGATGGAGAAATGGAGGAAAAAGGATTGGGGTGTGACCATACCACACTGGGGAATGCGTGCTCTCTCTCTCTCTCTTTCTCTCTCCTTTCTCTGGTAAGAAGAGAGAAACAGTTGGGAGCATGGGCAGTAAGTGAAGCGCTAAACTTTGAGAAAGTGGGTAAATATGGGTAATGAAATAAAACCTCACTGTAAAGTGGGTATGTTATGTTGAGGAGCTGGGTCAAACCAGGCCACAACTAAGACAGAATATCTGGCCACCAGATAAGGTAAGGATGCAATCATTGAAATGACATTGCTAACAACTTAAGCTATAAAACACCCGGTTCTCAGTGCCTGCCATGTGGCAAAATGTTCCTATGGCAATTAAAAGTTGGCCAGCATTTTTAAAGAAATCCTGTAGTAAATATTTTAGATTTAGCCAGTGAAGTGGGCTTTATTACCACTTCCCAGCTCCACCACTGTTGTATGAAAGGAACCATAGACTATAGGCAAACAAATGGGCATGGCTGTATTTTGATAAAACTTTATTTATAATTACAGAAAGGATGGCTACAGTCTACAAATCAACCTTCATTCTAGTTTATTTTAGAAAGAGAAAAATCTAAACACTTTTTTGCTTATTCCAGTCTGAGACAATGCATGTTTTGTGGATGTGTGTGCTGTGCTTTATGCATTCTGTAAATGCATGTGTGTGTGTGTGAATATATTAATGAATGTATAGGAAGAAAGAACATAAAAACCCATAAATAACATATCTTTTTGTGCTTTTCCATGAACTTTCTAAAATTCCCACTATTTTTGTTTGTTTTAGTATTTTTTCCGCCATTTGTTTGGCTGTTGCCAAAGTGCTCAGTCCTTTCAGGCCGGTAGTGCCCACTTCCCACCAGTCTCACACTGTGGCCTTTGTTTTGGAGCTCACCTGTATCTACTTGGCCCTCATTTTTTTCCTTTTTTGGGGGGAGAGGTTTTTGCTACAGGGTGCATGTGCTCGCCAGAAAGAGGGAGAGACAGAGAGACAAAAGGTGAGAAATCACCCCCCAGGAGGGATGGCCACGCAGCAATCCCTTCCCCATTCTCCTTTCAGGATCTTCAGCATGCACGCACACATGCGGGACATGAGTTTAAGCCACTAGGTCTGGGGCTTGAACTGCAGTTGACTATGTGGAAGTCCAGTGACATAGCCATTACTCTAACTGCCAGTCCCTACTTGGCTCTCATTCTGTACAACGATGAGATGACCTTACAAAGGATAAGATCAATGCCCTCATCAAAGCAGCTGATGTAAATGTGGAACCTTTCTGGTCTGGCTTGTTTGCAAAGGCCCTGGCCAATGCCAACATCGGGGGCCTCATCTGCAATGTAGGGTCTGGTAGATGTGCACCAGCAGCTGGTGCCACTCTGTTGAAGGTCCTGCCCTGTCCACTGCTGCTGCTTCAGCTGAAGAGAAGAAAGTAAAATCAAAGAAAGATAAATCTGAGGAATCTGGTGATGACATGGACTTTGGTCTTTATTGACTAAACTTCTTTTGTAACATGTTCAATAAAAAGCTAAACTCCTTAAAAAGGAAAAATTTTTAAAAAGTCACCAATGTATTCCACATTATTAAATGTAGTGGTCAATAATCATCCCCAGAGGAGACATCCACACTGCAATCCCTTCTCCTTTGGGGATTTTGGGCATGCACACACATGTGCCCAGTGCGCTTTTCTTGTAGCTGAGTCCAGGACTCAACCACAGAGTCAGTCATGTGGAATCCAGCTGCCTTACCCCCCATGCCATATGCTGGTCCAACAGCACTTTTTATATGTGATTACTAGGTTGTGGGAAAAGCCTTGATACATTTTTCTATGTTTTTCTATGCAAAAATGTGTCATGACTTTTCAGATGACCCAATATTTTTAAGTTTCTTCTTGCAATTCCATGTTAATCAGGAAAAAATATTTTAAAAAGAAAATAAACCAGTCCGTTTATATGTTCTCTGAGCCTCAGCAGAAAAAAAAATACACTACGAGTTTATAACACCTTTTATGTTGAAAACAATCAGGTCCCCACCATGCTTACAGATGAAGTAAAAACTCACTCAAGTCTGCTCATTGGTGGAAGCAGAAGAGGAACAGAAAGGACAGGGGCAACTTGGCAGTTAACTGCACAAGCATTACCCAATGATCCTAATTTCCATGATTTTAATAATAATGAGTGAAACCCAAAGTGTTAAGTTGCACTTTCTACCTCAGCAAAACAGAGTGATAATTGTGCAGAGAATAATTTTATGGGTGAAGTGTGCCCTGTATTGTAAAAGATTAGAATAAAGTACTCTAATACACAATGTCTTAGCAGGTGCAGGCACTTACCTGAGCAATTAAAATCTTCTTAATATACAAATCACAGCCAATGAGACTGCTGGCATGACAGAATAGATCTTTCAGGACACAATATGTTTGTCTAAAACAGGATTTTTTTTTCTGCCCTGGCTTTATTTATTTATTTTTGCTAGCAACCATTTGTAGATCTTTTATTTGAAAAAGAAAATTGACCAAACATGGATAATTTGCTCCAAATATACCCAAGCACATTCATTCTCTTACAAATCCATTCAAGCCACAAAAAGCTATTAAATACTTACTATGTATGAGGCACTGTGCTGGGTGCCGAGTAGGCTATTTTAGGACCAATTATAATCATCTTCCCCACAAACAGAGGGAAGTGCTCCTAGATGATGACTATGAGTTGTTGGGCTGGTAAAACAAGTCATTTGAGCACTCTGCAGATTGTTGGCATTCTGTTTACATGGTTAGATTCCTGGTCTTAGCATCATGTAGCTAAGATCCTGATTAATGTAAGAGAATCCAACCCTCTGGTGCTATTCTGGAGGTGAGATGTTAAATAGGAACCAAGACCAGGTAGGCACTAGCTCTTCTGCTCCTATCTCTTCAACACATTCCAAACTGGCCCCTGCCCCCATCATTCATAGCAAATGACTTTCGCATTATTAAATCCAATGGTCAATTATCAGCAGCAGTTGACAGGAGACCGTTATTTCTGCCTCCATATCCTATCTATTATTCCCTTGATGATCAGGACATCACATGTCTTCTCAGCAGACATGGCTGACTCTTCCTCTTCTTCCTGTCCTCTGTTAAGTGCTCCTAGAAATTTTAGTCTAGTTTCTCTTCTTAATCTACAACCCCTTCTCTTGGTGAGTTGATCAGGTCTTGTGGCTTTAAATTTGAATTTTATGCTAATGATTTCCAAGCTTTTATCTTCAGTTCAGATTATCTCCCAAACTTCAAACTCATATATCTAAGAGCTTACCTGACTCCCACACTTGACTATCTAAGAGTTCTCTCAAACATCAAAAAAGGTGCCTGATCTTCTTCACAAAACCAGCACAGTCTACAGTTTCTTCCATCTTGGTTTATTGAAACTTCATCATTCTAGGGGCTCAGGAAAAATGTTTTGGAGTCATCTTTGACCCCTTCTTTCTCTTATGCCTCATGCTCAATTCATCAGAAAATTTTGTTGGCTCTATGTCCAAAATACACAGTTAAATTTCTTCTGACCACCCCCACTAGCCCATCAACCCTTGTCATCTCTCAATTTGAGCAATGGCCTCTGGCAACAATCCTGCACATCAAGGGACTATTATGAGTATCTCAGCCACAGTTCATTTTGATGGTACAAAAATAAGTTCAGGCTGCCCCCAAAGGTTTTAGAGAACATGTTAACCATAGGATAGCTTTGATAGACAGAGAAAATAAAATTAATAGTTTGGCCTCTTAAAACATTGTAAGATTTACAGTAAGTATTTAAAACTCGCTTAAGTGACACTTCATCAATGCCACAATAAGCTGTTCTTTATAATGCAGACATACTGTTGGGACTCATTTGTTAACTTTTTAAAGAAAGGGGAAAAAACTTAAAGGTTATCCAGATTTGCATGAATCAGCTTGTCTGCATGTCTGGTAAATCTATTTTTGTTAAAGATATTATTAGCAAGGAAAGGATGATCACAAATGTGCCTTTTCTTTCTACAGCAATGTTGCTATCTACGCATCAATACAATGATGACTACATGTGCATTCTGCTGTGAAGAGCTGTGTAGTTGTATGAAGACACCACTTGATCATGTGTGATGAATTGTGGGTTACTTACATGCTCTAGACCATCTCTAGGAGTACTGAGAATTCATGACCATTATGGTATCCAAGTGTCCATCAAAGTGTCTCACACCTTTGCACATAGGTATGCAGGAAATTTTATCAGAGGCCAATCCCTTGAGGTAAGGTTCAAAATTTGGCCATTTAGAAAGTCAATTCAGCTATTTTAATGCTGGGTATCTGCGAACCACATTTTGTAAACTTTAATGTGGTTGAACAAACATAGGATTGAGTGTCAACAGTGCAGACATGACATTTGACTGGTCACCAATTCAATGGATAATCCTGGCAAAGCCTTTTTACCATTTTGAGTATCCCACCCTTCTCTTTTTTTACATTTATAAAAGGGAATAATAAGATTCCAGCACATGTTTTCTTATTAAACATTTTGGTGAGATAACAAGGAAATGCTTTAAAAACCCAAAGTACTGTTTTATTCTTATCATCTCAGTCATATTCCTGGTAAGAATTTTATTTGTAGGTCAGTTTTATATCTATAGCCTAATGAAGCTTTTTATGTTTCATTTTATATTTTTTACATTTTTATTTATTTATTTATTTTTCATTTCATTTTCTTCCATACATCCAACCACACTATTATTTGTCTTACAAAATGGATATTCCAACAGGTGAACATCCCTCCCCAATACTGTCGACAAAACTACGAAATATCTCCAACAGATAACACCACATCTCCCCGTGCCATCAATGCTCTAATGAAGCTTTTTAAAGGTGAAAATATGCACTTTTACATATGTAGGAACCACTTCAGAACTTAAAGGTGAGTTTCATTTCATATATTTCACAAGAAAGTAATGAGGAAATTGGCATTTCCCCACTTTATCAAAAGTATATGATGACCCTTGGTTATCATATACAAAGACATTCAAGAAAGACTAAAGGTGACAAAAAATCATCACATAGCAAGTTAGACAATTTTGGTGAAATGAAATACTATTATTCAACTCTAACAACTTCTGAAGGAAAAGTCCCATCAGTTATAAATCAACCTCATAGTTCAGAGATTCAAATACAGTTACTTCTCTTTAGGTCATAAGAAGAAGAAATTCGTGCAGAGACATCTCCCACCTTAGGAGATGGCAATGTTGCTAGGGACAGGGTGAGTGTTGATGGCACTCCTGATACATTTGACCCATGTCTATGTTCCCCTACAGTTGCAATGATATTCTCAAGGACTCACATCTGTCTACTTCTCTGACTGAGGGAGGGCTTCCTCTGGCCTGGGGAATCATGGTTAGTCCTTATGCAGAGCAGCCCAAATCTCAACCAATAAAAAATTGGAATCAGGGAGTGAATACTCCAGTTCCCCCATACGGAGGTGGGATAATTGTATGTATGTATATATGTATGTATTTATTTTAGGTTTTTGCCATTGGGTATATGTGCTCACTGGAAAGAGATAAGAAGAGGGAAAGTGAGAAATCACATGTATATACGTATGTATTTATTTTAGGTTTTAGCTGTGTAGTTGTATGAAGACGCCATTGGGTATATGTGCTCACTGGAAAGAGATAAGAAGAGGGAAAGTGAGAAATCACCCACCTGGGAAGATGGCTATGTGCAATCCCTTCTCCTCCATTCTCCTTCTGGAATTTTGGGCATGTGTGCACATATGCATGGCATGATTTTCAGGCCACCAGGTCCAGGACTTAGACTGTGGTCAGCCCTGTGGCAATTCAGTGCCTTAACCACCAAGCCACTTGCTGACCCCAACGTAGGGTAATACTAAGGTACACCAACCCTAAGAGGTGTCCCAGAAGGATGGAGTCCCAATTTCCCAGAGTGGTAATATGCTTATTAACATACTCTGTATTGACCCCTCTAAACTTGTCTGATTCATCTCATAATCTCACATATGTCTCCTGGGATCAGCTCCCAAATAAACTACTTGAATCTATATCCTTTATCTTAAGATCTGCTTTTGAGGAAACCCAAACTAACACAACGAACTGTGAGATCAGATAAATTCTAATACCTGTTTAATCCTTTGGTCGTTGTCTGGCCTTGAGCAAGTTATTTAGACTTTCTAACCTTGAGTTTCCTTATCTGCAAAATAGAAGTGACAGTAATTATTCCTACTTCCTTGCCCTACTGTGAAGATTAAAGAAGTAAACCAAAGAGTATAAAACCTCACACGTGACAAGTGCTCCATAAATGGCCATTGTGATTGTGGTTGCTGAGTGGATTCTCCAGACAACCATGAGCCACCATTCACTCTCACTAGACTAGGAGAAAATTACAAATCTCTACAATACTAAATGCTGGTAAGCTGATGGGAAAATGGGAATGTTCGTGCTTTGCCGTTAGGATGAGAAGTTGTTATCTAGGTTGAAAATACATGTGTGCTATGACCCATTAATTACTATTCTGGGAATATATCCTAGAGAAATTCTCACTTGGTGTTCAGGAAACAGAAGAATTTTCAAGACACTAGTGTATTAAAAAAAAATTAGAAACAATTCAAATTCCTTCAGTAGGGAAATGAATGTTGGTATAGTTATATAATGAAGCACTATACAACAGCTAAAACTGATGGATTGTTTCTAAATTTATCAAGAGATTTTAAAACTGTAACACAGAGTGAAATAAAGAAGGTCACAGAATATCACAGCAGTGTGAATTTTTTTTTTAGTGGAAACTTTTAAAAATATACAAATTTAATTCTACAGAGTATTTATGCACCTGTAACTCAGAAGTAAAAGGCCACAATATGGGCACAGAAAACATACTTATTTCATCAAAATGCTCATCTCTGGAGACACATGATGGGGTACTGGCCCACGCAGGCCACTCTGGGCCTTTGACCAGGCTGGTGAGCCTCTTCCCGCCCAGGTTTCCTATTTACTAGAGCAGTCTGCCAGGCCTACCATAAAAACTACTAGAGACGAAGAGGCTTAAACAACAAAAATCTAATTTCTCATTATTCTGGAGGCCAGAAATATTAGATCAAGGCGAGAGCAAAGTGACTCAGGCAGGGCAGGGTTGGTTTCCTCTGAGGCCTCTCTGCTCAGTTTGTGTGGATGGCCGTCTTTTCCCCACATGTTCACATGATCTTGTTTGTTATCTGTCTGTGTCTAGATTTCTTCTGATTATTAAGACGCTAGTTATATAGAATTAGAGCCCATCCTGATGACCTCATTTTAATTTTAATCACCTTTTTAAAGACCCTATCTCCAAATATAGGCATATTTTGAGGAACTGGAAGTTGGGACTTCATCATTAATTTAGGGTTGGGGGAATTTAACTCATAAAATTTACAAAATGGAATAATGCTTATCATATAGGTAATTGGTAAGGACCAGCAAGAAAAAGGCACAATGAAAACATAACTTAGTAACTGCTAAAGTAACTGAAGTTACCCAAACCATACTACCGTGTATATAGTTCAGGCCAGGAGACAATGAATATTGACTGTGAGGTCTCTCTGCAATAAAAACAAATAATAATAATAATAAAAAAGGTGAAAACCATACCTTCTGTGATAGAATCTCAGAAAAATGAAAGCCAGTCCTTTTTGCTAAAGTGCTTCTGACCAGACAAGTTTACCTGACTATAATCCTGCATCTAATTGTGGGTTTGTTGGTTTTTA
>NW_006160142.1:11347697-11364741 GCF_000334495.1 Tupaia belangeri chinensis
TTCCCAAAGGATTTGTGTCCATTCTTAAAAATACATGGTGGCAATTTGAAGCTCTGTCCTGCCACTCAATTTGCATAAGGAGAGTCACAGTATTTTTCATTTCTGCCTGCTTTGTCTCTGACCATACTGATGTGGTTCTTATGTTCTGCCAGTTTAAGCCAAGCGCCCCACATGCAGATCAACAGCAAAGGCTGTTGAAGTTAAACTGCATGCATATATCAATTGATTTATCACATTTCCTCCTTCCAAAACAGCTCACAGTTCTCATACCACCAGCGGTGCAAAGGCTGCCTCAAGTCCAGCCTGTTGTACTACCTACACAAAAGCACATTGGAACAGGCACCAAGAAGCTTTCAATTCTGTCTCCCTGTGTGTCTATCCTTTGTCTGACCATGACCCTGGTCAAAGGAGGATCCAGCAACAATTCAGGGAAATGCCCTCTCACTGACTTGGCTGAGGCTCTGTCTCATTGATGTCAGGGACTTGCCAGTGTGTATTCCTTCTTACTCATGCAAAGTGCATGATCTCCTTATGGACCAGAATGCAGCCTATGCCTGTTAAGGCACTTAGAAACTGGAAAGAACTTAGGCCTTTGGAATCCAAATGCTCAGGTCACTGCACACTGGCCAGACGAGTGCCTGGTTTAGAACTTGGCTAATTGAAGGGCCCTGGTCATGACATTTGTTGTCCTGAATTCATCTGCAGTGAGCTGTCTTCTCCTAATCACATCCTTGTCTGAACTCCACAGAGATGTCTATACTTTCCTTAGAAGTTTCCACTTGGCTTCCAAATAAAAGCAAGAGTGTGGCAGGGCTGGGGGAACCTGCCCGTCTCGGTTGCAGGGTCCGGCTCCCAGCACCCACTCTGCTGTGTGACCCAGCCAGCGCTGATGATGCATCGTCCCATCACCTTCGTCGTTTACAGCACAAAAGCTATTTAGCCAGTGCCTGCAACCCTTCAGCCTGCAGTGCCTTGACAGCAGAGGTTATAGGAAAAAAGAGAGAGAGGGAGAGAGAAGGGAAGAGAGAGAGAAAGAGAACAATGTGCAATCGGCACTGCATTAGAGATGGAAAAAGTACTTAAAGCCTGCAACATTCATCAAGACTGAATACATAAATGCCACATTTTGAATAAGCGAAGCAAAAGACAATGACAAAGGAAAGGCGCATTGCTTCAGGAATCTCTATCATTTTCATTTGCTGCTGTCAGGAACCTGTTTTTTGCCTCTCACTCTATCAGCCATTATAGCATTAATGAAGTAACCTCACATAGTTATTGACTGGCTTGTCAGAGGCCCTGCCTGATCCCTTAATAGAAACCATTGGTCTTCAGTTAAAAATGGGGTGAGCTGGGAGGTGCTGTGGGCATGTGCTGAATTTCAAGTGCACTCCTGAGGTTATCAAAAGCCATGAAATGCAAATTATTATATTTTTTAAACACACAGATTTCATGCAACTGAGCATATAAAATTGACTAATATTGTACTTTATGCATGCCTTATAATGTTTTCAAATATGCTCTGCATATGTTCTTCTTCCAGAAAGTTGTGGGTGGTATTTGAATAAGCAGAGGTAGGCCTAGTTTTATTTTGTTCCTTGAATTGTCTTCTGTTTGCTGTAATCTGGCACTTCTATCTAATACAGAGCCATGTTGGTGCACTGTCTGTTCAAACTACCAATTCTTTGTCTGAATTTCAGTTTCAGATCAAAATCATTTTTCCTTATGATTGTCTTTTCCTATCTAAAAGTATCCAGCTCTTCAAACCAGTATAATATCATTTACCAACAACTACAGATTGACAGGAAGTCTTAGGAATAAAATCCTTTCTGAGAGGGCAATAAATTGGAAAAATAAACTTCAATGTAGTTTTTAATTCCCAAACTACAATACTACAGAGTAGAAATGTTAAAACACAAGCACAGCAAAACGGAAAAGGGTAAAACATTGAAAAGGCAAGGACAAAAAAATTTAGAAAGTTGGTTGTATTTCTGAATCAGGAAGAGCAAAGACAATGACTACGGGGTCAAGCTTGAGGAGTCTTCAAAGAGACACTGATGAAAATGCATCGCTGGCTTTGTTTTTTGGGCACATGGTGTGCTGGCTTCATATTGGTATTTAATTGGATCCTTCTCCCTGTATAAAGCTTTGACCTTTCCTCAGCTTCTCTGGGGAGGAAATGTGGTGTCTCTATGTCTGTTGATTTGCATTATGGTTCCCCCAAACTGGCCTCCTCTGACAGTAGATTATGTGCATTTCTCACCTTTGGGATCATCCAAAACTAAGAACAAGAAACTCAAAATTTTCTTCTCTGCATATTTTATACTCAAATACCTTGTTGCTTCTCTCTGCCATTAGCACTACCTCATTGCAATTGCTTCTTCACAGGGACAATCTGTAGACCCATAAAAACATGTCACATTTTCTCACTTAGGAATGAAATTAGAGATCAGAGATTTAGCTAGTATATGAACATCGATAATTCAACTTCCAAAGGTTCAACTTAGTTTGGAGAAATATTGACTAGCTCCCATCTTTTGCCAATTATCTGAGGGACTTCAAAAAGTTGCTGAAAAATGAAATTAAGGTATAAGTTTATGTTGGTACAAAAATTTAAATCTATGCATAGTTATTTTTATAATATGCATTTCCCATAAACTTATTAAATATTCCTTATAAGCAAGAAACTATCTTCCATTCATATTCTGGAAAAATGAAATGTATCTCTTTTTGAAGCCATTTCGCCTCTTTTAGACTTGCCCTAAAAGCATCAAGAAAAGTATTTTATTACAGTTTCTTTATGCATTTCCATAAAGCCCACAAAACCCCAAATTCTAAGAATACAAGCTTTCCTTGATCTCTGGCATCAATGGTTGTTATTTATTGTCTCCTTTAGAAAGATAATTAGTAGGAGGTGTATAGTATCGTCTAGGTGCAAGCAAGAAGTACAGATTTTTTTCAATGTAGAAGTTAAAATCCAAGACAGAAAGGTAGCACTAGCTCATAGCTTTTTTGAAAGCTCTACCCACTGTTCTTAGCTGTCAATAAACCCATAATTATACATTTGCATAACTTTAAAACTGGAATCCACCTTATGCCATTTTTATTCAGTGTGTTCATGTTAGTCATAAAGGAAATGGAAACCCAGATAAGATAGGTGACTTGCTCATAGTCGCATGACATTTATGTATTTATTTATTCATGTTACATCTATTAGAGCACACCCTATGTACAAGGAGCTGGAATACGTCCTGGAGATGTGCATACTTCATCTCCAAACTTAGGTCACTTATGATCCAGTGGGGAACACATACTGTTTAATAATTTGTGGTAAATGCTCTAGCAGAAAGGGTACAGAGATATTAGTGGCCTGAGATGGGAGCAGTCAGAGAAAGTTCCCAGACAAACTTGAAAGATAGAATGGATTTAAGAAGATGAAGACAACAGAATGGCTAAGAACTAATTTGATGCATTTTTGCATAGAAAAGCATAGAAAAATACATCGTGATGTTCTTGACTACATAATAGTATTAGGTAATCAGTTAAGGCCCTGGCCTGTGGGAAAGCTTGGAGATGAGAGGTAAGACGGTACATTCTATAAACAAGATAGCATCATGCAGCCTGGAATGTGGGCTATGAAACAGATCAGGGAAGCCATCACAGGTCATGTCATGAAGGGCTAGTGGATCAAGGTCACAGCCTTGAACTTCATCCTCAGAGTATTCTGAAGTTACTATTACACAGGGATGTGAATTAATCAAATTTTTAAGATCAGTCTGGCTAGCATTGAAAGGAGTAAAAGACAAGGTTGGAGAAAAGGAAATCAATTAAAACTAAAACAAGGTAAAAGATGAAAATGATAGTCACGAGGACAGTTGAGGGATATTTAGGCATGAGACTGACTGATATGGCAATGGATAGGAATTCAGAAAAGAATGGGAGGAGGTATAGAAGAAATAGAAGGGAGACAAGCTTCCTGTATGTCTGGTTGGGGCTACTGGATATTGGGTTGTTCTAGTCTCCATAATAGCTACCATTGGGAATCACTTTTAGGTAAAAGAAAGTGATGAGTTTATTTATACAGTTTAAGTAAGTAATAGTCATTTCAGTCACCAAGTGAATAAATATGGCAGATATCAAGGCCAGAATTGATTCTGGACCTGCAGAACCCCTACTCCAACGTTCTCTCTGTTTAACTGCATGAATAATGATACCTTCTTGTTTAAAGTGCTAAATGTTCAAAGAAGCTTTCTAAAAACTACTAAAGAACTTTGAGACACAATAGAAGGCTTCTTTGAAATATGAACCTAGACTTTTCAGTTTTCACTAGGTTTTATCGTCTTGAAAATCATGGTACAATTTTCACCCAGTATAATATTGATCATAAAAGAAAATAGAGAAACAGCTTACTCTATATGTATTTATACTTTAAGTTTACAAAGCACTTCCACAAATGGAAGGTAGCATATTTTATCTCCTAAAGGAAATGCCTACTGAGCAGCTTCCAGTCACTGCCATGGCATAGATTGTTACAACTTGCTGTGAAGTGTCCTTGTCAACCCTCCAATGATGCTTGGGTACTCAACCCATTTCAGCTGCCCCTTAGGAATCTACTCCAAATATGCTCATCTGTAAATAAGGGAACCAAACAAGAACATCTTTAAGGTCCTGTCTGGTTTTAAGTTTCTATAATTCTAAGCTAGAAGCTAGAATATTGAACTTTTAGTACATTATTTATAAATTAGAGATTTTCATAATGAGGAAAATGAAATACAGACCATGTTAGAAAGCTCTGAGAGGAAAGTGAGAGCAGGAGGAAAGAGCTCCCATGCAGAAGGAATTGCTGGGATGGCCAGACTAAGAAGGTGAGAAGAAATTGAAGAAAAGTAATAAGGGGAGTTAGGCACATTTGGTATCAACTCACATTCACTCGATGAAAGCTCTTGTTTCCCCAACTCAGTGAGCAGAAGCAGGCCCCTAGGCCAATGTGTCAATGTGGGCTCTGTCTCATTATTCCTCCATCAAAAGACATGAAAGGGATAATTCTACTAAGAATGACTAAGATCCTTCCCTTTTCTCTTTTTTCTTTTCTTTCTTTATTTCTTTTCTCTTTTTTTCTTTCTTTTTTTTTTTTTTTTTTGGTGTCAACAATAACTAAGAGCAGAAAGTTAAACCCGGTAGGGTAGGCAGGTGGAAGGTTTTCCTTTTTGATGAACACCTTCTTTTGTTGTTCATTATTTTTTTGAAATACAGTTTGGGGTTTGATTTTTTAAACACACACACATACACACACACTCATTACCTGCACATTGTCATACCTACAAGGAATTCTCAAAATTTTCACCAAAGATACCTATTATGGAAAAACTCGGGACCAGTAGTTAGTGTAATGGCTATGTCACTGGACTCCCATGTAGTCAAATGCAGTTTGAGTCCCAGACCTGGTAGCTTAAACTCACGCCGGGTGCGTGTGTGTGAGTGCCCAAGATCCTGAGAGGACAATGGAGGAGAAGGGATTGTGGTGTGGTCATCCCCCCTGGGGGAGTAATTTTTCCCTTTTTGTCTCTCTGTCTCTCTGTCTCTCTGGCGAGCACACACACCCTATAGCAAAAACCTCTCAAAAAACAAAAAAAAAAAAAAAAGGAAAAACTCTGGGAACTGGATAATGACGCAGAGGTAAAAATGCAACACTCTGGAAAGTGTTAGGTTCATATCTAGAGCCCTTCCTAAGTATGCTGGCCAAATACATGCCCATGATCTAGGGTTGGCTGTGGCCGGGAATGAATCATGACATCAAGACTGAGCTAGGGGGTGTTGCTCTCTTTCACACTCTGTATTTCAAACATGGAGGAAATAAATAAATAAAGCTATGTATGGCTTTCATTTTTTTTGGTACCAAAATTAACATATACTTTAATTCCATTTTTTCCATGAACTTTCTGAAGTCCCCCTATCTATACCTATCTTTATCTATAGGCCCTCTACACAAATATATGAGCACACAGATTAACACTACCATCACATAGGCACACAAACACCCTTACGACTCTCCCCCCTCCCCCGCACACAATCATCCACACACATAATAGACACATTTATTTTTCTCATGGGTTGCATAGCCCATTCCCCACCCCAATGGACTGGCCACTAGAAAGACTCTGAGGTTTGGTCTAGAAAACAGTGGTTGGAACTCCTTAAGACATGGCCTCTCAAACTAGACTTCCTTGTTTATTTTTCTTAATGTGCTGCTAACACGCTATTGCCAAGTGCTTTGTCCTTGTAATGACAATATTGCCCACAGCTCTTTTCTTCACAGAAGTAGAGAAATGAGTGGCCCATACAGTGGTCCGCTCTAACCCATAATTTCTGCTTTATAAAATGTATTTAATGAGAAGATTCATCATTTGTGTAAAGGAGCAAAACTTTTGTAGGCCTATTTAGATTTTCTATGCTAATTAGATGTTATTCCCAAGGAAGTACTGGGTTTTCAGTCAAATCTCTGAAGTTTGTTGGTCTCCTGGATTAAACAAATCACCTTCTCCCTGACCTGGCCCTGCTCTTGCTTCATTATGTAGATCTGACCTTTACTTCAAAAAGGTGTTGGCACTGCGAAGACACCATGAAAACTTAGTCTCTTGCTAAAGTGTTGAACTCAAGGCACTGCCTTACAAGTCCCAGCCCTGGGCCTTGCATGTTCTTTTCTGGCTGTCCTGGCATATTGATGTTTGTGAGCTCTGGCTCAGGTGAGCCTCAGATGTTTTTCTAGCCAAAATTTTCCAGGCCAAAGAATGTCTCCAAGCAAAAGAGAAAAGTAAATCAAATCCCCAATGGCATCCTGAGACTTGAGGGTGTCATAATGTCTCAAGCTACCATTTCATACAATCTTCAGCACATTTTAAGCATGTAAATGGGCCATCTTTTATTCTCTTTCTTTCATTTTATTTTTTAAGGATTCGGGGAGTAGCGAAATAATTAGCATTCACTCAGCTCTGTAGGGCACCTATTTACACTCTTACAAAGAGATCAAAGTGCATGATGCTGCCCTGCTAGAAACTTTTTTTATACAGAAGGGATACTGTCTGGAATATCCAAATATATCAAGACTTTGAATACTTATGCTGGGTTATTTGAAACTCCAATAGGCACACCACTATGGGGAAATTACTTAATCTGCTTCGAGATTTATCGCCATTGTGTTCTATGCACCAGGTTAAAATAGAATACCTCAGAGAGGCCTCAGCAGGTCAGGAGTCCAATTCCAGCAGTATTTCATGGCACATTACAAAGTTTTGGACTGAGCCTATAATCCACAAAATTATTAAATCCTAGCTTTGCATATAAAAACATGCTGCCAAATGAATCTACTTTACATTGCCCTCAAAATATTGCTGTGACACAGAAAAGGGTAGGAATCTGAAACATTCTACAGCTCACAGGGGTACAGTTTATCAAGAGGTGAAAGAGAGTTTGTGTAAAGCAAAAAAAGGAACTATTGTGTTGGATTGATTTAAGACTAAATGTACGCTGTCAAAAAAATAGATTTTTCACCTGTCAGGCAGTCATTTTTACAAATGTATGATATGGGTACTGATTAGTGAAAATGCTCTTTTCTAGGTGAATTATAATATAACCCTCTGCTTCCTTGCCGTTCATCTTAGAGTTCCCTCCTTTGTGCGACTCGCTTGTATACTGTTTCAGTTACTAGGGAAAAGGTTAAGAGACACATTCACTGCAAAGTAGAATTGATCTTTCGAAACCATCAAGTGGGCTTACAGTGAAAAGAGGAAGACAATGCCCAGCAAAAAACAAAGAAACTTCTGCACTGTGCGGTGGCTGTCAGTGAATAAGGCACCAAATTCCATTTTCATATAAGAAACACATGAGAACTGGCTCTCTCGACACTTGTGCTGACATTTCCCTGAAATTCTTATGACTTTGTCATCAACCCACATATTTTCAAAACAAATTGTCTCATGTTTGTTGGCTTAAATACAAGTTGCCATTGTCCTAGATGAAAACGCGACTTTATAGTAAAAATGTCAGCATGAAAGCCCAAGGAAGGAGGGAAAAAAAAAAAATCTCCGAGGAAATGAAAGGTAGGATCTGAGCAACCTTTTCTAAGAGCCTAAATATAAGTGATTAAAAGTGATTTAAAAAACTATGGCAAATATATTGAAAGTCCTCTCATAAAAATGCCATGTGAATAATGATAGGATGTTTAAAGGCAATCTGTTTTTATGACACTTTTTTTTGAACTTGGAGAAATTAGTGATAACAGCAACAAAATCAAGGGCTATTGACATCTTATAGCTGAAAAGCATAAGCTGGCTCATTTTGCAACCTTGTTTTCCTTGGTTACATGCAGAGTAAAAATAAAATATATCTGGCAGTTGAGAAATGGCAGAGTACTCTCTGGAAATTGTATTATAGATTATTTACCAAATGAATTGTTGCTCTTTATTAAGATGTGAAACAGTAGAACACAGAAAAAGCAATGCAGATGTAATCAAAAGCCAAGAGGCAACCTAGCCTCCAAATCTACCACATCTTTATATTATGCTGAGCTATATTTTGAGTGATATTCCCATGTCTATCTGGGCAGAATCAGTGACTTGGGTCAAAAAAACTGTCCTCCTAACCTTTTCAAAAAGTCGAGTTAAGACATGATCACGTTGGGATGAGCAGATGGCCTGGTGGTTGGGGCACTGGGCTTCCACATAGCCCACCACAGTTCAAGTCCCAGACCCGGTGGCTTGGAAATCACATCAGGCCCATAGGTATGCATGCCAGAATCTTGAGAGAAGAATAAACAGAGACATTAGAGTGTGGCTGTCTTCCCTGGGGGTTGGTTTCTCACTTTCTGTCTCTCTGTCTCTGTGTGTCTCTGTCTCAAGTGAGCACACGTGCCTTACGGCAAAAACAAAACAAATAAACAAAAGATCTGATCACATTAAGATAAGACCACACAGTTTTTTCCTTTAAAATAATGTATGTGAAAATTTAAAAAATGCTAAAGCAGGCCACTGAACCTCACTCCTTTGCTTAATGATGAATAGAAAATTATAAGTGGCAAGTACAACTTTTATTGGATATTTTTCAGCCCCAAGCAATACATCATGGAATTTAAATCTTGAAGAGAAGCTTTCTGAGATATTCTTTGAGAGAAGAGAAAGAGGGCAAGACTGTGATGCTGGAAAATTCAAGATCTAAATGTGATTTCTTGCAAGGCATCAATGAACCTAGCTAGTTATTTCACCAACTTTCTTCGGCTCTTCCTGAAGGATTAGCTGTATCTATTGCCTCATTCAGCTGGAACCGTCTAATTTGTATGAGTCATAACAATTGTAACAGACTTAATTAAACTTGTCTGTCAAATTTATTTTACTTGTCTTATAACTAATTTCTAACACTGATCAAACTACCTGCAGCCTTGGTTGGAGGTTTTCGAGTGGCCAGAAACTCAGGTGCCACTATTTACAATTGCAATCTAAATGTCACTCGTTTCTGCACCAGTGTGGCTGGCTGCTAAAACCTTACTACACTCTGGGGAATGAGGAGGCTATTGTCTCCTGCACCCCATCTTTCTGCAGTGATAGCACACGGTGTTTTCCAGTAACACTTGGAAGTTAAGAGGGTTAGGAGCTGAGGAAAGAGGGCACCAAAATAAGCAGTGCTAAAAGGCAAATCAAGTCCCGAAGTTTATGGAAATAAGAGAAAATAAAATATTGTGAGAGCACTCTGAAGAATCAGGGAGTGTGATTTATAGGAAAAAGGAATAAATTTTAAACAAACAAAAGACTTGAGAATAAAACATGCATGGGGGTGAGAGTAGGAAGACAATAATTTCCCAAAACAATAAACACACATGGCTGAGGGCAACATATCAAAAGTGATGATTTCCATAGACAAGAGCGTGAATTCACCTAATGCATGTCCTCTTAGGTGCCCATTTCCCGCAGATAGTCAATCCCTGCTGCCCACAGAAACAGGGAAAAAAGAGGCTCCATTCAAGTAGAGGATTATTAAGCAGTCGTTTGAATTCAGGGGCCTATAAAGCCATTCTAAGACATATTTTTGCTTTTTTTAATTAAAAAAGCTTTAACTCTCCCCTCATCACTTGCAGACTGAATTGGTTTGATCCAGAGAGGCAGTTATGCATAAGAGCAACCACTCTCTATTGAATTAGGGGATCTCTCATGCAACACATCTCACCAATTACAAGGTAGGGATGCAATTCTATGATTTATCATACATTATACTGTTAAGTAATATAACATTATAGATACAATTTGTACCTATCTCTCTGCAGATTAGAGAGGTGGCACATGAAGAGAGGATCATTAAACACAGCGCAAGGGCAAGGGCCAAGCTCTTCTCTTTAACGAGCTGCTCCAAGTACCACCTCTCTAATCCATGGAGAGAAAAGAATAAATTGTTCCAGTAGCTTATTCCAAATCGTGCTCTTTGGGGTTGGGTATTTTATTAAAACAAAAAGACACAGGAAAACATCATTTCTGTGTGGACCATAGCTCTCCTAATTTCAGAGTCCAATCAAAAGGTGAAAAAGCATCGACTTTGGATTTATTGGGATGATTTCTCTCATTTCAAAGGTGATGGGATTCTTCACATGGCCATAAATATGGATGTGTGTATAGACGCACATCACAATGGAAGATGCAAATCCGTATCCCACATGAGCAGAATGCACACTGGCATTCTGATTTAAATGAGGCCAAATTATTGAAATTTGACTCCTAGATGATATCATTTATGCATTACATTAGACCACCACTGTCCACTAAGAATATGATGCAAACCACACATGCAATTTTACATAAGAGCTACACTTAAAAAAATAAAAAGAAACAGGTGAGATTATTTCAACATATTCTTTAACCCAATATATCCAAAATATTATCACCTCAAAATGTAAGCAAGAGAAAAAACTATTAATGAAATCTTTTACATTATTTTCTTCCTAGTAAGTGTTCTAAAGTCATGATGTGTTTTATAATTAAAGTACATCTTCTTTCAAACTAGCCACCTTTCAGGAGCTCAGCAGACATTTGGTTGGTGACTACCACAGCGGACAATTTAGCATTAGAACCATAGGAACCTTCTGTGACTCCATAGCCTGTGTTTTGGCTTTGTTGCTCTCTTTAGAATCAAATATTGTTTCAGACCACTTTACCTAAACAAACAGAAGTTCTCCTAAGTAGAAAATGAATGAAACAAAATTTCACCGCAGAGTATATCCCTTTCCAGTTCCACTGAGATTTTGGGCTCTTGCTGCTGTAAGGCAAGCTCTTTGACCTCATCTGCTCTGTCTGCATTTTCTTTCTAAAGTTGTTAAATGTGGATATAAATACCAACCTTAATAGACTACCCAGACTATTCTTACTAGAACATCCTATTTATAATATTCTTTCCCCTAGAAGGCTTCTATACTACTGCTTCCAGCTTTATTAAACTCAATTAGACTCCTTATTTTTTGCCCTGACTACACCCCGTTAGAACAGGAAAATTGTATAATCCGCTTGAATGGCAGCACAATGAGGTAGGCAAAGATATAAGGACACCGTTAGGCTGCCTCATAAACCCTAGCTTGTCATAGGATAAGTCATTGATTTCTATTGGCAATCTCATTGTAATGTCAGACTGTAACTTGAATTCATTCTTTGCTCCTCTCTGAGGTAAACAATGGGCCAAAGAGTAGAAATGGACTAGAATGAAAACAGAGCAATTACTTTCTGAAATAATTGGGTAACCTGACTTGTCTGCTATCTGAGAAAGCATAGGTTATTTGGGCCCCACACAACACCTGAACTAATTGCCCCCAAATTAGTATCTGTCTTTGGATCTTGCAAAAAGCAATTCAACTGTGACCAGAGTTAGAAAGTCAGTCTAGAGAGATGAAAGGGAAGTTATTTTGGGGAGGAGAGAGAAGTCAAAAGGTCATTCTTTCCATATTTCCCTTACTATTGGGTCGTCAGGAAAGACACATATATATTTATGAGTTATTTATTTTATGTATATATATTACTGCATGTTTGTTTCTCAGCTTCCATGAATCTTAGTTTCTTCATTTGCAATAAAGTCTCAGCATGACATTTACTCAGATGCTGCATCTGAAAGACATGTATGACCCCACGATCACATGCTCAGACATACTTGGGCTAGCAAAGAATACGAGCCCATGTTTGTTCAGGAATCAGGTATATGTTAATAATTAATGAGATGCATGTTTCTTTTGTTCTTTGTGCATTAATCATTCTACATAGTTCTGTATTACTCAGTTCCTAGCATCACTGCCTTGCCAATATGATTCTATTTTAGGGAGTTAGCCCACATATGTTAGACAATCAAGCAACCCTAAGTTCTTTGTGCATATATGTTAAGGATTATGGCTAAGTTCTTTGAGGATGGAGATAGTGCAAATGGTGGTGGTATTCATGTGAACGCTCTGTCAGGAAAAGACCAACAATAATTTTTTTCTGTGTATTCCCAAACTCTTTCATTATATTTTAATTTGAAATTATAATTGCACTACAAAAATCTTATATGCTGATATATATATATGTATGTGTATATATATACACACACACATATATATATGTATGTATATATATATACACACACACATATATATATGTATGTATATATATATATATACACACACACACATATATATATATGATTTAGTTATAATATCAGTAAGAATTTATAGAATAGCTGATATGTGTGTTTGTATCTCAACAAATAGAATAATAATCCATTATATTTGAATCTTCAAATATTCAAAAAGTTTCCCATGTCACTTAATTTGAATTCCACAATAACCCTGTAAAATAATTTCAACATGTCCCAATTTTTGGCTTACGATGGGTTAAGTAAGGTTGTCCAATTTCATATTGAGACTCACATTGTCCCTTAGACTAATGGGTCCTACTTATTCATTCATGGGCCTTTACTGGTCCATTGCAATTTTAAGTGGCCCACGTGGACAACACCCATGCCCTTTTCTGGTATTTCTAACTTAACTAGAATGCTCCTTAAGTATAATTTGTGTGTGTGTGTGTGTGTGTGTGTGTGTGTGCATGCCTGCATGCAAATGCATGTGCATGTGTGTGAATGGTGTTTGACATTTAAAGAACTTTTCACACACAAAATGATGTTAGTAGATGAAAGGAGCCTTTTAAAAAGTTTGGGGAAATTATAATGTTGACAAAATTTTATCCACTCCTATTATAAAGAAACAAAGTAAAGGAAACAAAGGAAGAAAAAATTTTTAAGCATCAGTGGAAGCAAAGAGTTAGGAATCACAAAATTATGATTGGAAATGCATTGCATGGTCCTTTCACTCAAGTATTGTATTCTTTGTGATAAAACAAGGCTGAGACAGAAAAGAATTCATGGATAATAAAATATTCCAGCTGAAGGGAATGGAAGAAGGGGTGGACTGCTAAGAACTGTGACATCAGGGAAGAAATTAACAAGAGAGGTTTGAGATCTCGAAGAATGTGTCTTAAAATTCCAATGAGTAAAGAAGAAAAATAACAAAATACTTCAGAAAAACTTTGCATTCATCTTGGACAATACGAAGGCTTGTCCTGAGATATGGCAAAGAAAGTTCTCTAGTCTGAGCAATAAGACAATGTGGATCATTTCAAGCTCTGACACCATTTTGCATGTTGTTTAACACGTTGCTTAGTTCTCCTAAACTTAGTTTCTTTTTCTGTAAGATAGGGAATGTTCAAGTAACAGATCTTACAGGCTTCTTTCAGCTCTAAGACTTCTTACTACAGTGATAACAATAATAAATCTATCTCTATATTGAGTGAATCATATCACAGTACTACTCTCAATCTTTATAATAATACTATATGGTTAAGGTTATTACACCACCTTACTGACCTGCCCAAGTCCTTGAAGTCAGATAAGCAGTAGACATGGGATTTGAACCTGAGTCTATTCCTCTTTATATTGAATTGTCTCTCATCTATTTACTACATCATGAAACTTTGATCTCAAACACAGTTTTATAAAGAAAGTAATGATGGGGCCAAGAGATGGCATAATGGTTATATCACTGGACTCCCACATAGTCAACCATAGTTTGAGTCTCAGACTCGGTGGCTTAAAACTCATGTTAGGCCCATGCTCTTGTGTGCCCAAAATCCCAAGAAGAGAATGGAGGAGAAGGGATTGTGGTGTGGCCTTCTCCCTTGTAGGGGTGATTTCTCACTTTTTGTATCTCCAGCAAGAATACTAGCCCTATAGCAAAAATTCTCTCTCTTAAAAAAAAAAGAAGAAAGAAAGGAAGTAGGGAGGGAGGGAGGGAGGGAGAAAAGGAGGGAGGGAGGGAGGGAGGGAGAAAGGAAGAAAGAAAGAAAGAAACAAGAAATGACTAAACTATGAAAAAAAAGTTCCAATTTGTCATCAACTACCATAATATTAATAGAAATACTCTGGAGCTTCTGGAGCTACCACCAAAGTCCCTTATGACCAGAGAAGAGCTCAATCATCATACCCCCAATATGAAATGAGGTCCTCTTGGGACCAGCAGATGACATAATGGCTATGTCGCTGGACTCCCATGTAGTTGACCGTGGTTTGAGTCCTGGACCTGGTGGCTTAAACTCACGCTGGACACATGTGCATGTGTGCCCAAGATCCCGAGAGGAGAATGGAGAAGGGATTGTGTTTGGTCATCCCCCAGGGGTTGATTTGTCACTTTCTGTCTCTCTGTCTCTCTCTTTCTGGTGAGCACATGTGCCCTAGAGCAAAAACTTCTCCCATAAAAAGGAAAAAAGAAATGAAGTCCTCTTATCTGATGAGGTTTTCTTTTGAGATAGATTTTGCATTTAAAGTCTGATAAATGTCACATGAAATTCAGAACTGAGTCATATTTCAAATTTCTAAGTGAATATAATCATTAGTATCTGCTAAAATATGCCCATTTGTAATTAAGCAAAGCAGAAATCCTACCCAGGCCTATCTCTTCATTCTCTTCCAGTGGCCTCAAAAAGTGAGGGAGAAAAAAAAAAAGAATTATGACCAATATAGTTGGATTGATCACTGTCCCCTCTTCTTCATCATTTAAAATGCCCAACCCCCACCAGCCACGGCAATGGCAGGAGAATTACAGGCCATCACAAATGGTGTGACAACTGTAGGGCTAATCCATTGCCAAGGCAGCAGGGATCAACACACACAAGGTACTCAAGTCCATGGGTCCACAGAAGTAAGCAGGGGAAGGTGACATGCCCTGGAGGGCTAAGAATTTCTGGGCCTGAGCCCTTACTTCTTTCCACCTCCATAGTTAAATCGAGTACTTACCTGATATCACCATTTCTGGTGTCTGTTTTAAGCCAATAGCTCATGGGGCCAGAATGACCTCACTCTCCAAAGACCCCCTCATCTTACCCATCTCAGTTCTATTCATGAGGCCACCCACCAGAAGGAGAAGGCTAAGAGGGACCTAGAGTACAAAGTAACCCCTTAGGCTCTTGGGACCTCCCTCTCACAAAGCCAGAGCAAGTGAACCCACTACTGGCAGTGCCAGGAGACTGAGGGAGGCAGGACACAAAAGACGGGGGTGCTTGTGAAGGCCAAGATGTTGCTTAAAGAATTCCTCTAGTTTCTCTCAGCCTGTGGCCTGGGCCAGTGCACAGGTCACAACCTCTCAGCCGTGGCAAAAAGCAGGCAGCCAGAGAAGCTCCTGCCCTTAAAAGACTGTCAGCCAGCTTCTGAGTTCAGAGAGGCCCTTAACACTCTCCCAGCTCCTTTCCAATTGCCAGAGATCACATTAGTGCAGTTGTGAAGGTTGGACATAAGGATGAACAGAAGGGTTGTTACTGGCTACTGAGAGGAGAGAAGTTTCCAGTCCAAAGGAAGAAAAAAAAAAAATCCTCTCCTAATGAATAATTCTGAGCACGGGGGTGGAGAGCAATGGTGTCTCTCTATTTTTCTTGTCCCTTCTCTTTCCTTCTCTCTCAAGTTAAAATCATAGAGCACAAGGCAGAAGAAAATAGCAACCTCTTCCCATGTTGAAGTTTGTCCCTAATGTGAGTCTATAAAAGACTTGTAGTCACGTGCAGGGACACATGGTCCCTACTTCCTAAACCTGGGGTGCTCACAGGTCAGCATCCAGACACACAGGCATTTTGTGACACAGAGTGTTTCTGTTGTTCAGCCCTGTCTCAGTATCCCTTGTCCTTACCCTGCCTCAAGCCACTATTAGGACCTTGATTGTTTCACCTCTAATGGAAGTGGGGTCACTGACTAAGGAGTGGAGTGAGGGGTAAAGCTGTAAGAACCAAGGCTGGAAATGATCAGAGAGAGCAAGTGCTAAGAAGCTTCCAGATCCCAAGAGAGGTGGGACCCAATCTGTGGCAGTATGGGCAAGTCACCAAGAGGCCAAATAAAAGGTCTTCACTTGAAAATGAAATGGTAAGCTTTCCCAGAAAATAAATTAAACAAGCACAGCGACCCCTTAGGTTTGATATCATTGCATTAATAGTAATAACAATAATAAAGCCGACATAGACTCACAACCTGTAATTTGTAGTATTTAGCTCCATGCTTCATGTCTGTACAAAAGTTAAAGCCTATCTTTCATTAATCCCAATACAAATTGAATTTTTCTTTCTACCTCTAATTGACCCCACCCTCCACTCATGATTAACTCTTCTGCTACCTCGTTTTCTCAGGTGCTTCCTTATTCAGTGTTGAATCAGAACTCTGGGTTGTCCTTCCTGGAGGGCCCTTGAATCCCACTTAACCTGACTGGTGTGATGTACTCCACAGGAGGGAAGCAATGAAGCAGAACAAGGATGATCACAAATTGAGAACTGTTCTTCCAAATAATAGAAAGGGAGAAATTAAGCAAAGTGCCTTTTCCATCATCTTCCCCATCTCTGTCCAATTTTGCATAAAGAATCCCTGGGAACTGTCAAAGGTATTGTCTTTGCATTTGTAGAGTGACCCCTAAAGAGGTCATTGTCACTTCCAAGCCCTGTGCAGCCATAGCTGAGGCTGGGCCTCC
>NW_006160142.1:11365139-11372336 GCF_000334495.1 Tupaia belangeri chinensis
CCCAGGGCGGGGGCGGCCCACCCCACCCCAGCCACAGGCAGACGGCAGACTGTGATAGAGGATAAGGAAGGTCACTGGGCTGGCCGGGGGACTCTCTCATTCAGTAGCTGTGTGTTTTGGAACCAACCTGGAAACGTTAACACAAAGGCCTGCCAATAAACTACATGGTGTTTGCATATCTTATATACACCGAAGGGATAGACAAATGCCTGGTGGAAAAAAAGGAAGAAAGAAAAATGAACTCAGCTATTAAGCAGCTATAAAATGTTTTGCTCTCTTCCCTATTTCAAAAGCATCCATAGCATAAATAGTGGTCAAAAGTTCAGTGAACTGTCTTGTAGTGCGGGGCTCCATTCAAACGGGGCTATTTTCTGAGAGTCTCCTGACACCATATCTAATTTCCAAAATGAATATGCTTTAATTTTCCTTCTTCATGCATTGTGCTTTTTCCTCATTTAAAACAGCAACAGCCTCTGGCAGTAAAGGACATCACATTTCTGTGTGAGATGAAGCTTTTTTCCCTGTATGCAGGGGAATGGCATGGGTCAGGGGAGAAAAAATATATGCAAAAAACAGCACACCCCACTGACCCCGGTATATTTTACATTACAATTTTGCCATTTCCAATATAGGTTCATTTTGCAATGGACCATATCAACCATATTTCAGGGTTTAAAAAAAGGTGGGGGTGGGAGGGTAGGCAAGGCATTGTCTGCATACAGTATGTCCTAGTACAATGCACTGATTGTCTGATCAGGGTGGAGTGTCACCTACAGAGAACATAAGCAGACACATCCACAGCTCCAGCCCTTGGTGCAGAGCACATTTGCAAAATAGACACCACGTGCGGATCCTGCCAATTAAAGGAAGCATTAGGGGACGTCTTTGTGAATGTAGCCAAGAACAGCTAACTATTTTGAATGACATGAATGTCATATTCAATGTTTCTAAGCTCACTTGAAAGCACCAATATCCCACTGCCTTACTGAGAAGAGACTACAAATAGAAACTAGGTATCATAGTGCTCTAATTACATCTATCTAACTAGCTACCTACCTGGAGAGAACAATCCTTTTGAAATATAGATAGATAGATAGATAGATATGGATGGGTGGATGGATGGATAAATAGATAGATAGACAGACAGACAAAGGATAGATAGATAGTTATACCTAGAAACCCAGACTTCTATATAAATATATATTTCAAAAAATAATCTAAGTCAGAAACTTATTTAAGTCATCTTTGTTCTAATTCACATATCTCTTAGAATCAAGCAGTTATGTAAGATAGAGACTTTACGTGATGATAATCTTTAATTGTGACATGTGTACTAATTATTTGCCACAGAGACATAAAAAGATGACACATGATATTTCTTTCTGGGTCATTCGCTATCATGAATAATTACTGTCACATTAATGGACTTCCTATTAGACATTGCTCAGTCAATCAATCAATCAGTATTTTTTTGAGGAAGATGTACTGGGGTTGTGAAGTAAGCAGGAAGCGCAACCATCACCTTCAAAACATTGAAAGTTCAGTGGATGAAACCAAGTGAACAGACTTGAGATCACTTTAAAGTAAGCCTTGGAATTTGAAACACCAGGTAAATACTTGCCACTCTACTTACACTGGCTTATATTGCCATTGTGTATGAAGTTGATAAATCAGTGCTGAGTGGAGTAGTCAGAGACTTGGTGAGGAAGGTGGCACTTCATCTAGACTTTAAAAGATGAATAAAATGAAAGATGGAGTCTTTGGACCAGGAGAAGAGCACATGCAAAGACACAGAGGCCAAGGCACCAATGTCATGAGTGTATAGATAATATACCTTGTCAGGTATGTAGTACTCATAATAATGGCTTCCCTTAAAAAAACATCAGTGATGGGACCAGCAGTTAGTTTAATGGCTACGTCGCTGAACTCCCATGTAGTCGCCTGAGGTTCAAGTCCCGGACCTGGTGGCTTAAACTCACACCGGGCACATGTGCGTGTGTGTCCAAGATCCCAAGAGGAGAATGGAGGAGAAGGGACTGCAGTGTGGCCATAGCCCCTGGGGGTTGATTTCTTGCTTTCTGTCTCTCTGTCTCTCTCTGTCTTTGTGGCGAGCACATGCGCCCTATAGCAAAAACTTCTCAAAAAAAAAAAAAATCAGCGATGAGTGATATAGACTTAGTGTCATAGACACTTGAATCCCAAGGCACTCATTAAACAAAAGGAAGTAACAAGGACTCACTTCATTGGATCTTGCCTACATGCCTAGTATGACGGCCATCTCTCAGGAGGTACACTACACCCTGTGACCTGTGAGTTATTATTCCATGTCACAGATAAGGACACTCCAGCTATGAAAGGGGGTTGTACTAAAGGTCACTAGTAAATGCTAGTGGTAAGGCCAGACTGTCTAACTTCAGAGCCCAACGTCGCTGAACTCCCATGTAGTCGCCTGAGGTTCAAGTCCCGGACCTGGTGGCTTAAACTCACACCGGGCACATGTGCGTGTGTGTCCAAGATCCCAAGAGGAGAATGGAGGAGAAGGGACTGCAGTGTGGCCATAGCCCCTGGGGGTTGATTTCTTGCTTTCTGTCTCTCTGTCTCTCTCTGTCTTTGTGGCGAGCACATGCGCCCTATAGCAAAAACTTCTCAAAAAAAAAAAAAATCAGCGATGAGTGATATAGACTTAGTGTCATAGACACTTGAATCCCAAGGCACTCATTAAACAAAAGGAAGTAACAAGGACTCACTTCATTGGATCTTGCCTACATGCCTAGTATGACGGCCATCTCTCAGGAGGTACACTACACCCTGTGACCTGTGAGTTATTATTCCATGTCACAGATAAGGACACTCCAGCTATGAAAGGGGGTTGTACTAAAGGTCACTAGTAAATGCTAGTGGTAAGGCCAGACTGTCTAACTTCAGAGCCCAAGACCATTCATCTAAACCACACATCCTTCCTAAGGGGTGATAAATAAAGATGGACGAACAAGAAAATTTATGTCATGAAAAGCCAGAAACTTTTCACACAGAGATAAGTAATCCTCTTATTGGAAAGTGAATGATACAACCAGTAAACTTTGCTTTAGAAAACCCAACCCTACTAAAATCCAAACAGATACATTAAGCAATGATTGCTAGTAAAATGGCAGACACACTGTGAGGTTCTTCTAACCAGAAAGATCTCCAAAGTAGAACTCCGGCTACAATGAATTTCAGGCATATGGCAACAAAGTGAGTTGCCTAGTATCAGAGTCTTCTAAGCTGATTAGTTACAATTGTGCCTTACATCAATCTTGTTCAGCATTGTCTTGTAAAAATATAATGTGAGCCACATAGTCAATGTAAATTTTCTAGTAGCCATATTTTTAAAAGTAAAAAACCACAAAAGTTGATTTTAATAATGTATTTTATTAAACCCAATATATAAAAAAATCATGGATCAGAATAAATATGATTGGTAATTATTGATACAACATCTAGTATGTATTTAATATTTACATTTTTGTTTATCTAAGATTAGTGATGTTTCAAGTGCTCAGTATCTGCTTAGGGCAACTGGCTACTGCGAAGTATGACTCAGAATTAACTCTGTACATTTCGGTTTCAAAATTGCACTTGGCTGTTACTGAAATAGACAATTGGGAACCCATACTGACATCTTAGTTCCAGGAAGAATCTGATACTACGGGGTTTGCTTGCTGACCTGCATGGAAGTAATCACCAACGTGTACATTTCTGTGGATACAACTTTACAGCAGAAATACAGCCAGGCCTTTCTTTCTCTTCTGGCATGGCTGGCTGACATGAAATCTGGTTGAATCTTGCCACTTGGAATTCTTGACTATGTAGTCATATATTTCTTCCTCTTATTTTTAATGCAGCCACTTTCAAAAAAAGTTTAGGAAGCAGCGAATGGTAAACAGTGTAGGAAAGAGGAGAGTGACTAAATTTCACCAGAAACCTATGCATTAAACACTTGATACAACGTAAGGTTTAAAAATATGGCATTTAGGCTTTCTCTGTGAAGAAAAGTTAATATTGGAAAAATTCAAAAGAAAGAAAAATTTCCAGCATATAGATCAGGCAAAGAAAAGAAGTTTCCAAGTAAAACAAGTCTACTCCTTGCTAAGGAAAAATATTTTAATTCTGTAGCTGCAAGTAAAATTTTGGCAACAAGAGATCTCTTAGCTTGTCAGCAATCAGAAATAATGTCACAACCCTTTGTGCTTGCCCCTTTTCCCCTCCTTTAATGGGTCTTCAGTCTTGAAAGGAGTTGCCTGGCCACATCTTAGCTGTTCATCTATTAATACATGCAGTGATTCTGGGAGCAAAGGATCCACTTTCCAAAATGAATTGGCTGCTGTTCAAGTTCTAAGGAACAACCTCATTCCTTAGAGGTTTTTCAAAGGTTTTCAATTTAAGGGGAAATCTTTCTGGATTCTAACAAGCCAACTAGCCTAGAAACATCCAGCTCTGTAGACATACAACCCTAAAATTCTTCAGAATAAATAATGCAAGTTTAATTTTTTTGTGTGTAGGGATTATTCCTGGAGACAAGTTGTCATCACATTTATGACTCACTGTCCAACAAACCATAGGGGAGGGGCAAGAGTGCAAGGTGATCTGGCAAAGCTGTTTGAGCTTATGTACCTGCAAAGGCATTGTTCTACATGCCACTTGCCTGTTTTGAAAAAAAAAGAGAACAACAACATTCTTCTAAAATCTCCCAGCTAACTAAACTGACTTGAAGACTCTAGGAACGGTATACTGGTGACAGTTCAACAATAAACAAAAGGAACAATAAACAAAGGTTTTAATTAGGTGATTTAAATTGGGATTGTTAAGAGACTATATTAAAGAGCAGATACTGAAATTTATCAAATGTGGAATCCAGAGATAGACACTGCAAAACTAAATCAGGCAAAAGACCTAAAAATATTGCATAGCTGGATCTTTGTCTCCAGTACTTCAAGTCTGCATCCTTTCTTCCCATGATGCTCTGTTGATTTGCAATTTAAATTGTGGTATCTGCACCACATTTATCGCACCTATTGCTTATCCTCATATAAATCTATTTTAGAGCTGAGCACTAAGTTAGAAAGATTTGTTATAAATGTCTTATTTTAATATTTTATGCATGTACTATAATTTGATTCAAAGTGCTGTTTGTCTAAAATACATAACGATGTGTGCTGTGATCGGGCTTCTGTTCTTCAGGAAATATATTTAAGGCAAAACAATTAACTCATCTGTGCATAATACTCGCAGAGTCTGCTCATGTTTTGAATCATTTTAATACACATTCATCTTCCATTCCTTTTTCCATGGTAGTCTTTTTATAAACCAGGGCACGAGCATCTCACCTTCCCAAGTTCTGGATGGAAATCCCTTTCAAATTTCTCCCATCTCTCTTTCCATGGTAAAGGAACATACACACACACACACACACACACACACACACACACACATGAAATAAGCAGGGTCTCTGCATGTAGATGCATAATAAACAGCCCCAAGAATCTGAATGTAGGCAAAGGAAAAAATATGTACTGAGTCCCTACTAGGGCAAAGCTCTGTCATAGAACCTTCTAATACTCTCACTTAATCCTCACAAAAATCTCCGAGGTAGCTATTGTAATCTCCATATTACAAGTGTAGTCATTGAGACTCAGGGAAGATATGTAAGTTAACCAAGGCCTTCTGTGAAGGGTGGTGGAGCTTCTTGGGCTCCAAATCCTTGTGCTTTCCACACATGCTACTTCCACTACATTCTGCTTTAATATAATACAAATCGAAATAGGGTTGTTCAACATAAAAGCTAAGTTTTGTAATACATCAGTCAGTTCTGTTTTCCAGCTTGTTGAAAACACCCTCCAGTGTCTGGTGAGTGACTAAAGAAATTGCATTTGTGATGAGATTCCTACTGTCTCCTAAAGATGATGAGTAAACATGACTCCATTAAAAATAGTGCTAATGGTATGAAAGACAGAACAAAATAGAGAAGGAAGGAAAGAAGAAAGGAAGGGAGGGAAGGAGGGAGAAAAGAAGGAAGGAAGGAAGGAAGGAAGGAAGGAAGGAAGGAAGGAAGGAAGGAAGGAAGGAAGGAAGGAAGGAAGGAAGGAAAGAAGAAAAAAAGATAGATCTAGTCTTCAATTATGTTCATGCATTAACATACTGATGTAAAGACTGACCTTGGGAGACATGGAAATGGAGGGCAAATCTACCCTCATCAACTCAGTCCCCCAAAAAACATTATCTGAGCAAATCAGGTAAATTAAGGAAAACCTTTTCTGACAGGTTACATGGCTCTGTTATAATCTCTCACAGTACCAAATACCTTAGCCTTGTCATAGTTGCATTTTATGTTTGTGGGACTATTTGATTAGTGTCTGTTTCTCCCGGAGGTTATATTCTATTTTCTACTAGTCACTATCATGTAGTAGATACTGAACAATCATTTCTTGAATGGACAAAAGAGTGATTGAATAAACAGCATATTCTTGCTGTTTACCTCACAGGAATTTGCCTCAAAAATGGATCTGGGTACATAAAACCCAGGCCAGCTAGTAAACCCACATCACTCTTCTATACAAGTTGTCTCTCCTGGTCCTTGTCCTATAACCTGTGCCCCATACCAGAGCTTGGAATCTTCCCTCAGTCTCACCATTGAAGCCTGAGGTCTGAAGAAATCACTCTGGTTCACTCCAAGTAAGAAAGTATGAGTGAGTGAGTGTGTGTGTGTGTGTGTGTGTGTGTGTGTGTGGTCTGTGTATAAGCAAGGATGAACTTCCGAGGGAGAGAGAATATCATAGTCAGCTTTCTTTAACCAGTTACATGTTAAGTCCTGCCTTTCAAATGCAATAGTGGCTACTTAAGGGCAAGGGGATTGTTCATGTTCATATCCCCAGCTGTAAGTATAGGGTTTGCACATAGTAAGGGGTCATTTGAACCAAATCTCTGAAGGGAGTACTCAGAGAAGCCATAAATCTTTCAGTAAGGGATAGCAGTACATTCTTTTCATAAACTTCAAGTCAGAACAGAAATAGTCTCAGCACCTTCCAGACAAAGGTCTTATCGGTGGGCCTTTCATGCAACTCTCATACCTCCTGGCGCTCAGAGAAAGAGGCTATGGCCTGGCAGGAGAGCCTCAAATGCCAATGATTTTCCAACATCTCCATTCAGCCCATACTCCTT
>NW_006160142.1:11372367-11385290 GCF_000334495.1 Tupaia belangeri chinensis
CATTCCTGCCATGGCTTGTTGGCAAAGGATTGTAGAATACCAGATTCATTGGTCTGAAAAGCCTTATGTTCACCAGTAAGGAAAAGTAACTGCTCAGCCAAAATTCATGTGAACACTGACGTTTTTATCTTAATTGTTAGTTAATGTTCTTCAAACATGCATTTGCTAGTACCTTTGGCAAGAGCTGTGGGTTTTTACTAACTCAGTTGAATGCAATGAGCAATATACTGAGTTCCTACTATGTGCATGGCATGATGCTAAGTAACTTGGGAGACAAAGAGACCCAAATTAGTGTCAGCCTTCAAAAAGTTAGGAGTCTAGTAAGGATGACAGACATGTGTGTAAATAACTACTGTGCAAGGCAGCTACTTGCTCTTTTTTGGCTTCCAGAATTTATAAGTAGAATTTGTATCTGCCAAGGAGATTGCTTAATACTGAGTTCACTGGCAGCCCTAAAATGTCTGCATAGGTGAGATTCAAGGACATGAATTTGAAAGGACAGAAGCGTTTAAAGTTGCAATCGTAGAACAGCAAATGTAAAACTTAAAAAAATAATTAAAATAAAGTGTTCACTTCAAAGATTAAAGAAGCATGTTGAAAATTTAGTGTGAGAAGATGGTCCTAGGACCAGCAGTTAGCATAATGGCTATGTTGCTGAACTCCCATGTAGCCGACCACAGGTCGAGTCCCGGACCCAGTGGCTTAAACTCACGCTGGGCGCTTGTTTGTGCATGCCCAAGATCCTGAGAGGAGAATAGAGGAGAAGGGATTGTGGCATGGCCATCCCCCTTGGGGGATGATTTCTTGCTTTCTGTCTCTCTGTCTCTCTTTTTTTCTGGCAAGCGCACACGCCCTATAGCAAAAACCTCTCCAAAAAAAAAAAAGAAGACGGTCCTTAGAACCAAATGGGTGAACATTGAAAAAACCCTATTTCTGTTTACTCTTTCTTTCTAGTAACCATTTCAATCTAAAATTACAATCCTTATTTATAGTCACTCCACGATCTGTCTTCACTAAAATAGTAATCTACATGTACAAAGACCTTGTTTGTCTCGTTACTGCTGCATCTCTAGCTATTGGCCTGTTGGGAAAGTCATGATGCATTTTTGTATGAAAAAAAAAAAAACATAGAAAAACATGCCATGACTTTCCTGACAACCTAATATTTCTGGCATGAAGTAGGCTCCAGATGAGTATTTGTTGAATAAATGTGTGGTGGATATCAGAGAACACCAGTCTTACTGAAAATACAAACTGATCTCATTCTTTGTCCAAGCCTAAGTCGAACTAGAAACAGATACAGCCTTCTCACTGAGATACAACTGGACTAGGAATAGGGAGGTGGCAACACTGTGCTTGCAATAATTATTTCATGACATGTCATTTGTGATGGACAATGATGATGATGGTGATTATATTCTTTATCATCCTATTTGAGTCCCTTTGAATGAAACATGCACAGTAAAGAAGAACAAAAAACATCATTACCAGAGGAAGGAAAGGTCAGCATCCCTACAGAAACATTCTAATCTCAGTACTCACATTCTGGGTAAGTAGCTCATGATACTCATGACCTCATTTCTCCAAACGAAGGCTTACTTGTCAGTATCTGACTAACTTATTTTTTGAGTAAAATCCCTGAAGAAGAGAAAGCTGCTGCTGAGACCACTTGTCTAGCATTCTAGGAAGGATGCAAGAGGACTGTTTATCTGTTCAGTGACAGAGTTTTCTATGCTCAATAAATTCTCTTTCTTGATGATTGCAATTGTGTTTAGTGTATTCTCTCTCTGGTGCTCTAGATCTCTCTTTGCTTTTACAATTATGAGTCTGGTACGCTATTAGAGGTTTATTCTGGTATCCAATGATCTAGAAGGCATTGAATAGCAATCTACCTTCCCATCATAAGTACTCAAGAGAATGTCTACCTCTAGAAATTAAATATGCAGTTTTCACAGAAAGGAATAATGAGAACAAAAAACACTTATTTCTCTAACTTAGTTATATGTGCCCATCAAAACAGTTGAAAGGCTTGAAATGGAATAGCATCTTTACACTAATTATTTCCACATAGGTACTCATTAAAAGTACATATTTAGGCAACTTGATGCTATAAGAAGTGGCAAATTAGAGTAAGCTTTGGTCCAGAGATTAATTCTCTCTCAGATCCAGGCAGAAGGCTAAGTCACAGAGAGTAAATTCATTCATAAATGCCACTGATCACAAGGTGAGTATATGGCTTCTTCTTTTTTTTTTTTTTTTTTAAATCTGGAGATGTGTGGGTATTCCCCCAGAGAAAGAGAAATCACTCTTCCCAGTGGGGTGTAGTCATGCCACAATCTCTTTTCTTCTATTTCCCCATCACATTAGGATTTGGGGCATGCACACATCCATACCCAGTACGTTTTTTTCAAGCCACTGGGACTGTAATTTGAACCACAGTTAGCTATGTGGGATACAGCTCCCTTAATCACTGCACTGTGGGGCCAGCCAGCTTTGTTCATAAGTCACAGTTTAATCTTGCACAGTGCCTATTAGAAGGTAGGCTCATTAAACTGTTATCTCATTATCCAGAATCTATTCCAAACAGTGAAAGAGAGGTAGAAAAAAAAAATCCTCAATAATCTATGGATTTTTTTTCTGGTGTCATCTGTGAAGATAAAAGGCAAGTTGGTAGGAGTGGTCTATAGAGTAAATACCAATCTGGTATATACCTTTACCTGCACCTGTGTCTGTCTTAGGTCACATTCCTTCATCAGTGATCTGTCCCTGGTCCTTCATCATTGGCCTAAGTAGAGAGAAAAAGGAAATGGAAACAGTCATATAGACATTTTTTTTTTTTTTTTGCTCAGCATACTGGCAGTTACCCAGCATAATTATGTGGTGCTAAAGAACACCCTTCACCAAACTTCTAACAAATATCCTAAATTTACTCCTGCCTCTTCTCCTTCATAAAAGTCCTCACAGTCCACAATTATCATGTTACCATGTTTATTTATATTTACTTATTGACCTATCGAACCTATTAGAAAGTAAATGCGACATGTGCACAGACCTTGTTACACGTCCACTAGGACCTAAAGAGATCATTTTCCCATCTTTTATTTCTACCACCCCTTCACTCCCAAAACTTTGAATATCATTAATAAAATTTTTTGCTACCATCCACTTTTTTTTTTCCAGTTTTGTCTTTAATTCTGTAACATAGAGAGTTTGGAAAAGTTTACTTCCTTTTCAATATGGTACCTTAGACCCTTAGTGTCCAATTGACTGCACATAACAGAAGCTACTCATATTAACAGGTAGCCAAAAGGAAAAGAAGTTCATTGCAGGGGCATGAGGAAGTCTTCTAGGCTATGGAAAAACTTTCCAGTCAGTAGGAAAGCTCAGGAAACAAAAAATAGCCTCAGAGATGCCCTCTTTCACATGGTATCGTTCCTTTTCTCTTAGCCTCATGGTTTTTTTATAGCCTTCCTTTGTGCATAACTGCCAAGGCCAAAGCTGACCCTCTTCTCCTTCTCATAGTCTTTATGTTTGTGCACTACTGATAATCAACAATTGTGCCAGAGCACTCGGGTACAGAACAGTGGAGGAAGGAATCTTAAACTTGGGGTGTGTCAAGACGTGTCACCAACATGTATCTGGAACCACACCCTTCCATCAGAGGTCCATTGTCATTGATGAAGGCAAGCAGGGAAGAAGATGGGTTAGAGTCATATGGAAAGCAGCTGCACAAGGCACAGCCCTAGGGAAAGGGGTAGTGGGTGGGCAGTGCACACACAAGGTGAGGTGAGGTGCTGCCCAGCCCTGTCAGTCCTGGTACCACTGCTCAATGTCTGAGAGTATGCTCCCTGGAGCACAGATAACGCACTTCACTCTTGTCTCCCATCTACATCTAAAAACATGATCGCAACAGGTTACATAGCATATCTGTTCATATATTCTGCTTTCCATCCTTTCAGCATGAGAACTTAATAATAAAGAATATGTTGTTTGTTAGTGATAATTATAATTAGATAATAGCCAATTTTATGATGCTTATGAAATGTCAGGCACAATTCTAAGCTCTTTACAACTATTAAGTAATTTAATTCTCACACAATACCTATGAGATAGGTAAAGCTATATATCCAATCTTGAGATGAGAAAACTGATCATAAGAGTGCTCAACTACCACATAGTGAAAAAATGGTGAGGTCAGAATTTGAAGAAGGCTCACTTTAGTTTATTTTTTAAAAGTAACTGATGGAATGAAGTTTCATTTGATTCTAAATCCCCTTTTGATGTAAGAAGCTAAACTAATGCCATGTTTTGATGACAATTAATAATAAGTGTCAACATTGTCCCTTGCCCAAGAGTAGATTATATGCAGCTTATTCTCTGCCTTGCATTTGCCAGTCATTATTTAGAATTCAAAAGGGGTCTTACTTCTAAAATACGGAAACTCCAAAAGAAATTGTGTTCTCCCAGCTCTCAGGGAGTTCTGGCTTAGGAGGAAGAGATGTCACCCTTAACCACTGGCTCTCCATGCTGAGGGGAGAGGAACACTGATCAGTCTCACCCCGGGAGATTTCCCTCGCCTGCCCTCCCAGCTTCCATTTTCAGAGCTTTTTATTTCGCCCTCTTGATAAACAAAAACAGATTTCTGGGGGAAAAAATAGCATAACAACTTTATTTTTTTTCCCAGAAAGCCACTTTCACGGCAGATGGAACTCAGCATGCTATCGTCCAAATCTTTAGCAAACCTGAAATACGAAGAGTCCCTTATACTGACGACCATGCATCGTCCCATTTTGTGTCTCTTTAACTGACACTTTGAACCAGTGTACACTTCCTTAATCTGGTCCCATTATCAGCCTAATAACACCTCCCGATATTCATAAATGCCTAGCAAGACTTTCAGCTATTCTGTATGAAGAAGAAATATCCAGCTAAATTGAGAAGATTACCACATCACCACATACATCAGTGACAGGCTCTGTGCTATTACAGTTGATTTTTGTTGACAGTTGGCTGTAGGCAGTTGTGTTTCAAATGCCTTTTTTCACTGGGAAATTAAACAAAATCCCATGCAAAATGCAGCCCTCCAGTTCAAAAACTGTAAATCCCAAATTAGCATTTCATACTTTAAAAGGTAGCACAGCACAATTTTCCATTGAAAGGTCTGTACAGTTGACACAAATGGGTGCGTCAGACATGACACTAATGCTACTGGTGCCTTTTAAGAAAGCCACCTTTTTCAGATATTATTTCTTCCTCTCTCAATAATCTGCATATACTATCGCTCTCTCCTATAGGAGGAAAGAAGGGAGGAGGGAAGGATAAAAGCTGACTTATCTTTTTAAATAAAGTATGTTCCCCCAACTTTCTAAACAATAAGTTAAATTACAGATGATGAGTTAATTAAGTTCCCACAAAGAGAAGAATGGAAACTTAGACATCAAAAGGTTAAAAAGCACTTTTTTCCTAAACATTATGAAGAAAAAATAGTTCCATAGCTAGAAAGGTGTCTGTGTTGAGAACAGGTCTTCCACAGAAGCTTCCTAGTTTTACTGTGAAACAGGTTGAAGTCCATTTAACAAAATGTTAACACGTGGGAGAAAGTCACAGGGCTGACATTGAATAGGGCCATTTGATTCTTATGCCTGGAAATCTATTCTCCTTCTTACCCAGGAGACTCCAGAATAAAAGAATTTTAAACAGTGCCATTCCTTTATCCAGGGACAATTGCTATTTAACTGGAAAGCCAAAAAAAAAGACAATAGCTGTCAGTTGACTATCCAAGCCACTAATATATTTAGAGAAAGAAATGTAGCATTTATTTCTGGACTGTGGCACAATCATAAATACGAGTCAGGCGATTTCATTCCAATCCTTCTGCAAACATATGCCAACTGTACTTGAATCTTTGCCATATAAAGTCAAATGTCCAGTGGTCAGAAATACTGTGCTAAAATCAAATGGTGATGAACAGTCTTGGCCCTGTCCCTTGATCACTTTTGATATCTGAAGTAGAAAAAAAAAAAAAAAAAACCTTCTAAAAATTAGAGTTTATGTACCATAAGTTTGCATGGTCAAAGGAAAACCACAAACTCGATTCTGCCTGATGAACATGTAAAATATAAATATTAAGGGCCTATTTATCTAGTGATGGTAAAATGCATGAGACCAAGTTTGTATGAGTAATGGAAAATATACCCATCAAAGTTCCTACAGGAGGCAGATGGTAGCATAGTGGTAAATCATGGTCCTCTGCAAGGAAACCCCACATGAGAGGGTCTCTAGTTCTAGTCTGAGACCTCCCTGAGTCCAACAAGCACATACTTGCCCATGATCTGGGCTGACAAAAGGCTGGGGGTGGATCCTGCTGTCAGGGTCAGGGTCTATTTCTCTCTCACTCATGGAAAGAAGGAAGGAATCAAGAAATAAATGTAAAAATAATGTTATATATATATATATATATATACACACATACACACACATATATGTATATCCCTTTAAAACAACAACAAGGAAAACTGCTGCAAACTCCAGAGTTCCTTGTAGGATTTTTCTAGATCAAACAATCCAGATGTAAGGCTGATCTGTGGCCTAGCAGTAAAGGTGGCTAGATCGCTAGATCTCACGTGGCCAACCATGAGGTTTGCGTTCTGGACAGGATGTCTTGAAAACATAGAGTACATGTGCATGCATGCCCCAAATCTTGAAGGATGGAGAAAAAAAAGAAGGGACTGTGGGACATGGTGTGACCATGTCCCACTAGGGTACTTTCTCCCTTTTCTTCTCTGTCTCCAATGACCATAAGAGCCCTCTGGGGGAAAAAATAATAATAATAGAAAAGTGATACAAATGTAAATCTCACTCCAATGTGGTAGTCCTTGGTTAGCCACATTCTAAAGATAACTATCTCATGACTTCAGATACATTTCGCTTCCACAAAAATTTGGTGCTTATCAGGTCTAAACACATTTACATGAATAAATGCCTTAGCTCTGCCTTCTATTTCATCCAAGTCACATATTTTTATCTTCCTACAAGAGAACTCAATCTCAAGATAGTGGCTCAAGAAAACATAACTGATCTATGCAGACAGAAAGCAGAGCTGTAGTTGCCTAGGGTAAGAATGACATATAAATTAAATGCAAAGTGGAGTGAGAGGATTTTGGAGGTGATCAGAAATGTCCTGCACCTTGACTATGGTAGTGGTTACATGGATTTCTCATGGGCACAGTTTATTGCACCTGTAGTATGCATTGATCAATTTAATTTCAAAATAAGGCAATCAAGGCCAGCAGGTAGCATGATGGTGGTTAAGGCACAGGACTCCCACATGGTCAACCTTGGTTCAAGTCCCTGACATACCTGCTTGCTTTCTCACTTTCTCTCTTTGTCTCTTTCTCTGGTAAGTGCATGTGTCTTATAACAAATTTTAAAATAATAATAATAATAAATTAAATTAAATATTTTTTAATAAGGCAATCAAGGTAAAAATTTTCAATTCCATCCATGAGACAAAATGTCATATAGAAGAACAGTGGAATATTTGAGAAGGACCCCAGCTCTTTATCAGCACCATGCAGAAGAAATTCTAAACACTATTATCTTCTTAGTTGGAGGGTAAGAAAACCCAAATTAAATTCTTACCCAGGTGAAGACAAGAAGTGTCTTGATAAAGTGGGTGTAAGTAATATCATAATTATATGAGAAACTATCTCTGGACTTGTCACCCTATTTGGGTGACAAGTCCAGAGATCTGCCTTTTGTCTTAGTTTAGGAATGAGATTTCCCAAGTTCCTGAAGGTATTACCTTCAAACTTATTTTTCAAGGAAACAAATATTTGTGCACAACAGTTTTTAAAGTTTTCATTTGCAGGACAGCACTTCTTTCCTTGTACAAAATCTCCCAAAGACAATAAAGATGATTCTTGGGGGACAGTCTTCTCCACTGCCTTTTAGCAAGGACTTGCTGAACAGAACAGACATAGTCAGAGGGATACAGAAAGGTACCACTAGTTTAAAAGATTGATATTAAAAGAAAAATACAGAACAAATTAAAAATAATTATTCTCATCAAAAGAATTGTGTATACGATAACAATGTTATCCTTCAAATATGAATTTCCTTTCTTTCATTTAAAATATTATTTAATTTTAAGTTATTTATAAAAGGATTTTCATGAATATTTTAAATATAATTAAGATATACATTTCATTATGAACAATATAAAAGTGTCATCCATGAATATATAATATACTTTTACTTTTTAAAAGTGTATAAGATACCTTTAATTAAATAAAAATAGAAACATTACATAATTGCTCTAATTTTTGCCTCTGTGATATTTCCGATGAGTCAAAGTCAAGCAATGGGAAATGTTGGGCATTTTTGTTTGGGAAATTGAGATTCAGAGAGCTTGAGTGATTTTCCTAAATTTCACACACAATTAGTAGAAATAACCCAGAAGTGAATTTACTTCCAAACACAGTGCTCTTCTACTAGACAAATACTTATTTTTTATGAAGTTACATTTTTTAAATGCCATATTATCTGTAGTCTTTATTCTTTTCAAGGACATTCTCACACATTATTTATTCATTCAATTCTTTGATTACTTAGTAAAGAACATTAAAAATGTACTCACTGCTAGTCTCCAAAATGAATAGTATATGACTCCATTTTCAACAGTTACAAGCTAAAGTTGGGGTAAAAAACTCACAAATACCTTACAACAATACAGTAGTGTTCAATGACATAGTTAGGCATAATGTACTTAAGACAGCACAGAGAAGACCACTTCTATCGGGCTGTAGTTGGGAGGAAGAATTAGAGAAGAATTCTTGGAAGAAGTGAAGTCTGAGCTGAGAAGTGAAGGCTTTGCCTCAAGTTAGCCAAGACATGAATAAAGTGGTCGAGAAAGGCGAGTATGTGTGTGTGTGCGTACATGTGTGTGAAATGTAAAGGTTGAGGGAAACATAGAATAAATGAAGATAAAACTAATAAAATCCTAACATCTTAAAAGGAATTAGGAAACAGTGAATTTGCACTTGGAGGATTAAGAAAACACAGACTCAGGAATATGAAGCAACATCCACAAGCTTCCACAGTTAGTTGACTATGGCTTCCACTTGGCTCTCTTTCCACCATTCCCCATAGTCAATTCAGGAAAAAAAAAAATAGTAAATAAATGTTTTGGTCATGATTTGCCCTTCAAAAATAAAAAGTCAGGTAAAAAAGATGATCTGGGAAAAAATTAATTTCTACTTGGAAGCATCGCCGTCCACATCAGTCATATATCACTGTTTTTCCAAATGATTTCCTACATATTATTTCAAAGTAACCTAGAGGTTAGGAATTAAGTTTCTGTCCTCACCGTGAAAACTGAAAACATTAATTAATTAAGTAAGTAACTTGACAAAAATCACATAAATGGCAAAGTGCAAACTTGAACCTAAGCTTTCTGAATCTCCAGTCCAAAATCTTTCCACTAGACCTGAGGTACCTCTGAGAAACATACAAAGGATTTTTAACATTATTTTAACATTATCATCTTAATATGGGCCTACTCATTGTTCATACTACATTTCATATGCACATATAATCTTTACCTGAAAAGTCAGAAGTATTATTACGAGGTGTGGCATTATACTGGAGAGGACTACATCGTGGTTAAGAAACTCCTATATTGGGGTCAGTAGGTGGTGTACTGGTGAAGGCAGTGGACTCCCACATAGCCTACTGTGGTTCAGATTCCTGGATCTGGTGGCTTGAACCGCATGCTGGGTGCATTTGCATGCATGTCCTAAATCCAAGGGGGAGAATGGAAGAAAAGGGATTTCAGAGTGGCTCTCTGGGTGGGGGCATTTCTTACTTTCCCCGCTCACTGTCTCTGTCTATCTGGCGAACTCACATATCCTATGGCAAAAACCTAAAAAAAAAAAGAAAAGAAAGACATTCCTATACTTAGAACTATTTAAACAGACACTGCCAGTGTTCATGTTAATGCAAAGCCACACACTGATAATGTCACAGTTAGAACATGCAAAAACGAAAACAGCATTTCTGATTTTAGAAAATAGAAGCTTTTATTAAAACACATTTTAAATTTTATATTCAATAGCTCCCTTTTAAAATGTAGGGGTGAGGGTGGGAAATCCTTGTCTTATTAATGTATCATAAATTTGGAGGCAGAAATGGTTTTGCAGCATCATTTTTCAATCACCCCAGGAAATTCAAGCTCCCTTTGACATTGATGCTATTCCCCACTCAACATTGCTAAATTTTAACTATCCTCCCTTTCAATTAGCTGGGTTTCTGTTTGCTTACTTTGTCCGTGCTTATAGCCTTCCCTCATGGACCTAAGATCACTGTTTTTCTTTCTCTTTATGCTCTGTGAGCATCAAGTATCATGGGGCATGCGTGTAATTGTCATTCAGTGTGAAAAAGCCAGCTGGAGGTATCACAATCATGTCAATATACCAGTCAGCGAGAAAAACCTCCAGGCTGATTGTTTTCTATTTAGATATAATATTACATGGACTGAAAATTACTGCTTCTACAAACTTCTTAGTGGTATTACCATGTTTTCTCTCATACTTTTGTATAATCAACTAATAAAAAATAATGTGTGTATGTGTATACATATGTGTTTATATGTACATATGTGTATATATGTGTGTGAACAATTATGCCAAAGAAATAAAATTTATTTTATTCATAGAAAATAGGAAGAATCTGAAATTAATTACTGAGAAATATGGAGTGTTAGGATTCTGTGAGACATGAGAAGTTAACTGGATCAGATTAGCTCTCTCTCTTTAAGAAGCATTGTAAAATTTATCCAATAAAGACTGCTGTTTTCCCTTACCATAAAATTCTCCAACCTTACAGAGCCTCTCTTAAGGTCTACTATGATAGCATGTGTGGTGTCCAACATCCTTTCTGGATAACAATGTCTGGTTCAATAATCACTTAAACTTCTTTCTGTTACTCAAAAAGAATTTAAAAAAGAAAGAAAGAAAGAATGAAACAGGTTTCATTGCCACCATATAATATTCATGTGTATTCAAAGCTGATAGCCATATGTAAATGGAGCTGAAAATGTAACAGTATGGAGAAAACCGTATTTTGTAAGCCTCTTTTTCTCTCTCTCTCTTTGTTAGGGGTATATTTATTCAGCAGAGATAGACAGAGAGATGGAGAGAGGGAGAAAAGTAAGTATCGCCTATGGGACATGGTCATGCTGCAATCTCTGCTCCATCTTTCTCTCCTTTAGGAATTTTGGGCATTCTTGCACATGTGCCCAGCTTGTTTCTTAAGCCCCTGGGTCTGAAACTCAGACCACATGGTTGGTCATGTGGGTTTCAGCTGCCTTAACCACCAGGCCAGGAAACATCTCTACGGATCTCTTTTAAGGAAATAACTGTATGTGAATTAAAAAATAATAATAATTTGCTAGTCCCTGGGATGATGTTAGAAGGAAAAGGGAAGCCTTCAAGAGACATTCTACGGTAGGAATAGATAGGTGACAAGTTGCCTTCTCACAGCATTCAATCTGGTCAACTACAAGGCCTACGTGTGCTGAAAGAAGATACAAACTTTTGGCCAGAACTGGATTATTCAGGATGTTTAAAAGAATTGAAAATTGTCACAACAATCTCCTTCTGCCTTTCCTTTCATAGCCTGATTAACTGTTGATCAAAGATATTAAGTTAGTGGGACCAGCAGATGGCATAATGGTTTGTTTTTTGTTTCTTTTCTTTCCTTTGTTTTCTTTTTTGTTTGTATTCTCTTCTTCTACCTTACTTTCTCATTTTGCTGCTCAGCTTCCACCCAAAGAGTGTACAGACAGGTCTATGTGCATAGTAACCAAATCTCTGAATTTGGCTAGGCTCAGAGAAATCCTCACCCCTGCTAAAAAGTAGCAAAAGTGAGATACTCCTCTCCATAAATCTGACCTCAGAACTCCTCCTGTGGGTACCATGTTGCAAAACACAATAGAGGACAGAAATTTGCACAGAAGTTCCTCACACTAAAAGGAAACACACAAGCTCACAGTTGCACAAACCTTCTCCAACAAATTAAGCAAAAATGAATACATCACTAAATGACTAAAATCAGAAAAGAGCCTCTAGTATCAGAAAATCAAGTGATATGTCTCCAACAAGAGAACACTGTGATTTGTCTCCAAGTATGGAAAAATCAGAGGGAATTAGTGAAATGTCAGATAAGGAATTCAGAATATTTATGGCAACAAAATTCTAAGAAATAGAAGAGAAAAGAAACATTGAACTCCAAGAGATGAGGAAATTCTTTCATGACTTGAAGGAGGAGGTAAACAATATAAAGAAGAATCAAACATAACTTTTTAGTTAAAGTCTGTAATGTAGGAGATCAAAAACCTCCCTTGAAAGTAGTAAAAGTAGATTAGATCATGCAGAAAATAGAATCTTGAGTGTAGAATACAAAATCTCTGACCTAGAAAAAAATCACCAAAAAGAGTAAAAAAAAAAAAAGCCCCCAAAATGAGAACAATACATGGAAAATATTATATAGCATTAGACACAAACATCTGAATAATTGGTATCCCAGAAGGTGAAGGATATAGTAAGAGTATTGAAAATCTATTCCATGAAATTCTGGAAGAAAACTTTCCAAGCCTAGAGAAGCATTCAAACATCCAGACTCAAGAAATACAAAGGACCCCAAATAGATTAAACCCAAGAATATCCTCTCCATGGCACATCATAGCCAGATTGGCCAAAATCACATAAATAAAATGTTCTAAAAATGGCAAGAGAGAAATGACAGGTTACCTACAAATGTTATAACATCAGGTTTACATTGGACTTCTCAGTGGAAACAATGCAAGCAAGGAAAGAATGGGAAGATATATTCAAAATGCTAAAAGGAAAACAATTTCAACCAAG
>NW_006160142.1:11394269-11430221 GCF_000334495.1 Tupaia belangeri chinensis
CCTAGAGAAGCATTCAAACATCCAGACTCAAGAAATACAAAGGACCCCAAATAGATTAAACCCAAGAATATCCTCTCCCTGGCACATCATAGCCAGATTGGCCAAAATCACATAAATAAAATGTTCTAAAAATGGCAAGAGAGAAATGACAGGTTACCTACAAATGTTATAACATCAGGTTTACATTGGACTTCTCAGTGGAAACAATGCAAGCAAGGAAAGAATGGGAAGATATATTCAAAATGCTAAAAGGAAAACAATTTCAACCAAGATTACTATATCCAGCAAGATTATCCTTCAAATGGGAAGAAAAGATGAAAACATTCTCAGAGAAACGAATCCTGAAAGAATTTACCAACACTCAACCAGTACTTCAAGAAGTATTAAAGGGAGTGCTATACCAGGAAAATGGAAGAGACCAACAGACGTGGAGGGGGGGGGACATCCAAGAAAATAAAACATAAATGAATGAAAATTCCGTGTTAGATAGACACTTTTTTTCAGTATTTTTAGTGCAAGTGTCTACTCAGGCGTTCACTTTCCTTGGAGAGTCTACTAGTCATGTATTCACTTTCCTTGGAGAGCCTAAATTTGATTTCATAATGTTTAAAATTCCATCTCCAATTAGGCTGTTTTTATACTACAAAGGTTATTGTGACCCCAAAGGAAAAAAATGTATTAGTGCCAATGTTAAATTCTTTGAATGTTCTAGAAAAGAAATACTTTGGAATCACTTTTTTAAAAAATTAGTTTTCAGGCTAAATCTGTTGCCTTTTATAAAAATACATTCACTTCCATGTACTTCTGCTAAAAAGAGAAAGTGCTGAGCATTGTCACAATTGAAAAAGAAGGAAAGAAGGAAGGAGGAAGGGAGGGAGGGAGGGAAGGAACGAATGAAGGAAGGAAGAAACAAAGGAAGGAACGAAGGAAGGAAGGTAGGAAGGAAGGAAGGAAGATACATTAGACTTTCTGACATGTTGAATCTATATGGGAAACATTGTCAAATATGAAATAGTGTTTTGCTCTCTGTGTTTTCAAATTTGTGTCAATGGGTGTTCCAAAATTGTATGAGATTCTTAAATATCTGTTATATATTAGTATGTTATTAGTCATACTTGTAATGCTAACTAGTTCTAATGTAGTTTGTCACAGAAATGATCAACTTTGTCAATTTTGGGTTATGGTAAAATCAGATCTTGAACTATAGCCATGTTAAGTTTCATTGTCCATAGTTAATTTCTTTATTCTGATGCTAGTTCTAAAACATTTTATAATAGGCTACAATTCAAAATTGCTTCTTTTAAGGAAATTAATGAAAAAGACTCTGATAAGTACTCTTGAATATAGGTTTTTGATCATTTTGAAATTATATTTCTAAATTTTCAGCATTTAAATGGAAAGATGAAACCACAGTAGCACTGCAAACTCAACAGAAGAGAGATGAATTACATGAGACTGAGCTGTTGAAATAGAAATTAATAACATTTGACAAAATCATTACTGATTTTTTTCTATAATTTGTTTTCCACATTTAAGAATTTTTGTTTCCTTTTAAGCCGTTGATAGCTCCAGCAACTTGTTAATTTTTTTTTTTTTTGAAAATGGAATTGAAACATAAAATTTTCTCCCTTTCTGACCCCTTCAGGGGGAGAAAATTATAGACGAAACTTTTTTTAGAAAAATGCTAAAGAAAGCAGTAATTGAAGGAATTAGGCACAAATAAAAGATAGGACATAAGAAAAAAAAAAAAGAAAAATGGCTTAGGTTTTTTCTTATCAGTAATTACTCTAAATATAAATGGGTTAAATTGTCCAATCAAAAGTCATTGACTCAGCCACATGGCACTATTCCACAGGCTGGAACTAAATGACAGGTTTCAATTTGATTTCCTGTCCAGCCTAAATACCAGGTGCAGTGGCATGTACCTGTAATCTCACTAACATGGAAAGCTAAAACAGGAGAATGTGAAACTCATGGCCAGTCTGGCAACATAGCAAGACCTGCCTCAAATAGAGCCAAATATAGTACAGGACACCTGTAATCCTATCTAAGAGGTTGAGGCAAAAAGAATCATAGTAGTAATACCTTGTCTTTAAAAGAAAAAGGTCAGAGATTAGAAAAATAAATTGCAAAAGATAATCCAACTAAAGTACTACCTACAAAATATTTGCTTTATATCTAAAGACTCAAATAAATTGAAAGCAAAAGGATAGAAAAAGATGTTTCATGTAAACATTAACCAAGAGAGGGCATTGCAGCTATAACTACATAGGATAAAACAGACTTTAAGTCAAAAACCATCACTTTAAGGCAAAAACAGTACATTATATATTCACAAAAGGGACACTTTATGAAAAATATATACAATTAAAAATATATGCTCTGATCAACAAGCCAAAAAGTAGATAAACATTGACAGAATTGAAGATAGAAATGATTATGTAATAATAGTTGGAAATGTCTATAAGCCACCTTTAATAGGTAGAGAGCAGATCAATGAGAAAATTGAGGACTTGAACAATACTATAAGCCAAAAAAGATCTAAACAACAGATACAAAGTCTTCTACTCAACTAATACAGAGCATACATTTTTCTCAGGGCACATGAAGCACTCTTCAGAAGATATCATATATTAAGTCACAAAACAAGCCCTTAGTAAGCTTGTGATAGAAATGGTGCAAAATACCTTGTCTGAAAAATTAAACTGTAACAAAATTATACTTTTGTAGGAAAACTGAAAAATGTACCAGTTTGTGAAAGTAAATAATACACTTTTTTTAAAAAACATTATTTTATTTAACTTTATTTATTTATTTTAAATTTGACCAGAGAGAGAGACAGAGAGAAAGGATGAGGGGGTGAAGTGAGAAAGCAAACTGCCAGGTCTGGGACTCGAACTGTGATCAGTCGTGTGGGAGCTTGTGATTGAGCTCTGCCCTTAACCACCAAGCCACCTGCCATCCCCAGCAAATAATACACTCCTAAACAACCAAATGAGTCAAAGAAATCTCAAAAGTAATAAAATAGTAAGAGATGACTAAAAATGAAAGTATAACATTTCAAAATATATAGGATGAAGTAAAGTCAGTACTCAGAGGGAAATTTATACCTGTAAACACATTTTAAAAGAGGGGGAAAAAAATCTCAAATCAATGAACTAACTTTACACCTTGAGAAACTAGAGAAAGGACAACATGAACTCATAGCTATCAGAAGGAACAATATAATAAAAATTAAGAGTGATAAAATAAAATAACAATAGAATAAACACAATAAAAATTGACTCTTTGAAAAGGTCAACAATTAATTAACCTTTAGCTAGACAGACAAAGGTAGAAATAAAGAAAACAAAACACAAATAATTAAAATCAGAAATGAAAGAGGGAATACTGAAAACAATTTTACAGAAATAAACAAGGGTTATGAGAAAATACTATGAAAAATCATATACCAACAATCTATATAGCTTAGTTGAAATAAACTAATACATAGAAACACATTGATAACCAAAATATCCCAGAAAAAGTACAGAAAAGTTCCACAGATCTAAAACAGGCAAAAACATGAAACAGAAAATAAAACCCTTCTAAGAAAGGTAAGTTCAGGATCAGATGTCTTCACTGCTGAGTTCTACCAAACATTTAACTCAGGGCCAGCAGACGGAATAATGGCTATATCACTGGACTACCACGTCGTCGACCACAGTGGCTAAAACTCACACCAGGCACATGTGTGTGCATGCCTAAGATCATGAGAGGAGAATGGAGGAGAAGGGATTGCAGCATGGCCATCCACCCTCGGGGGTGATTTCTCGCTTTCTGTCTCTCTAGCGAGCACACACACCCTATAACAAAAACCTCTCAAAACATAAAACTCAAACTCTTTAAAAAATATATATATAGAAGAGAATGTTTCCTAACTCCTTCTGTGAGGCTAGCATAATTCTGATAATAAACCACATGAAGATACCACAAGTAAATATAATTACTTATAAATATAGACGCAAAAATTCTCTAAAAAACTCACAAGCCATATCCAACAGCATATCAAAAACAAATTATATACCCTGACCAAGTGAGATTTGTCTCAGAAATGCAAGTGTAGTAACATTAAAAATTCACCAATATAAAATACCACTTTAATAAAACAAAGAGAGTCATCTTGATTGGCTAAAAAAGTATAAAATCTAACACTTTTATAATAAAAACATTCATAAAGGAAGGAATAGAAAGGAATTTTCTTATCTTAATAAAGACATTTATGAAAGCCCACACTTAACATTATAATAATAAATGACTGAAACTTTACCCCTAAGATTAGGAATAAGTTAAAAATGACTACTTTCACCATTGCTATTCAGCATCATAGTAAAAGTCCTAGCTAGGGAGATTAGACAAGAAAAAGAAACAGAAGTTGCCCATATTGGAAAGGAAGATATAAAACTATTTCAAATTGCATAAACCTACATAGAGAAAATCCAAAAAAAATTTCATAAGAAAACTATCAGAACAAATAAATAAATTATGAAAAGCTGCATAATTACAAGATCAACACACAATAATCAGTTGTGTTTCTGTACACATACAATAAAACAATCTCAGAAGAAAAGTAAGGAAAAGTAAGGAGCAGTTCTATTTGCAATTGCATCTGAAGAATAAAATACTTAGGAATATATTTAACCATACAGAGTAAGTATTATTATACTGACATCTATGAAATATCACTGAAAGAAATTAAAGAAGAGCTCAAGAAATTGAAAGGCATTTTGTGTTCACTGGTAGAAAGACTTAATACTGTTAAAATGCCAATACTACCCAAACAATCTACAAATGCAGTGGAACTTCTATCATAATTCTAACAGCCTATTTTGCAGAAATGGAAAAACTGATACTGAAATTCACATGGAATTACAAGGGCCTTCCAATAGCTGAAACAATCTTGAAAAGAAAGAAGAATAAAGTCAGAGAAATCATATTTTATGTCTGCAAACCTTATAAATCTACAGTGACCAAAATGTTTGATACCAGTATATGGGTAGACATACAGATCAATGGAATAGAATTGAGAGTTCAAAAATGAATCCATATTTCTATAGCAAATTCTACTGCAAATTGACTTCAACAAAGGCACCAAGTCTGTATAATGAGAAAAGAATAATCCCTTGAACAATGGTGCTAGAACAACTGGATTTCCACATGCAAATGAATGAAGTTCATTTAAAAATAATCCTTGGGGTCAGCAAATGACATAATGGTTATGTTGCTGAACTCCCACATGGCCAACTGCAGTTCAAGTCCTTGACCTGGTGGCTTGAAAATCATGAACGGTGGCATAGCCATCACCCGTGGGGGTGATTTTTTGCTTTCCCTCTCACTGACTCTCTCTCTCCAGTGAGTGCACACACCCTAAGGCAAAAACCTCTTAAAAAATTAAGAAAAATAACCATTAACTCACACCATATGCAAAAAAAATGAAAACAATAATATAAATATACAAGCTAAAATCATAAAAATTTTCATAGAAAACACTCTATCTGAGATTTAGTAAAGGATTGTCAGATGTAACAATGAAAGTATGAGAAACAAAAGAAAAAATAATTTTATCAAAACTAAAAATTTCCGTACATCAAGATATTGTAAAAAGTCAACTTATAAAATGGGAGGAAATATTTGCAAATATTATATCTGATAAAGGTATCACATTTAGAGTATATAAATAACTCTGAGAGTTCAATAGCAAAAAGGTAGTCGAATTAAAAAACTGGTAAAAGTCCCAGCCCCTATAGTGCTTTAAAAGGCATAAGGACCTTCAGTGCTGGAAGCCACATGGTCAACTATAGCTTCAGATCCCCAAACTGGAAAACTTGAAATACAAGGGCTGCATAAGTTTACCCCAGATCTGGACAAGTTAGGGTCTAGAGGATAAAGATTTTGGCATGACAGAACTCTTTTGCTGGTGTCCCTCTCATGTGTACACACTTGCTCTCTAACATAAATAAAAATAAATAAATCTAAAAATTTCAAAGGACTTGAAATGACATTTTTCCAAAGATGATATATAAATGGGAATTGCATTAAAAAAAGATGCTGAACATTATTAGTCATTTGAAATATGTAATTAAAATCCACAATGATATGCCACTTCATACCTACTAGAATGGGTATAATTTTTTTAAAAAGAAAAATAATGTCAGTAAAGATTCAAAGAAATTAGAACTTTCATACACTGCCGGTGAAAATGTGAAATTATGCAGTTGCTGTTAAAAAGCAAAGCAAAACAAAACAAAACAAAAACAGTTTGATTGTTCTTCAAAAAGCTGAACAAACTTACTGTATAACCTAGCAATTCTGCTCCTAGATATGTACCCAAAATTTCAAGACAGTGCCTGAAATAAATACAGATATACCAGTGTTCGATGCAGCATTATTCACATTAACCAAAAAGTAGAAACAATCCAAGTGACAAATCAATGGACAAATGGATAGACGAAATGTGATCTATATATACAATAGAGTATTATTGTCATAAAAAGGAATGAAATTCTAAAACAGGCTGCAATGTGAATGAACTGTAAAAACATGCTATGTGAAACAAGGCAGGTCCAATAAAACAAATATAGCATGATTTCATATATATTAAATATCTAAAACAGGTAAATTCGTAGAGATAGAAAATAGATGTTATCAGTAGGGGGGATGGAGAAGTAAGGAAAATGGGGAGTCGTTGCTTAATATTACAGAGATTTTGTTGGATTAATAAAAAAATTGGAAATAGTGATAACTATTGCACAATATTATGAATGTAATTTACCAATGAATAATGCACTTAAATGTTCAAATGTTTAATTGTGTGTTATATATAATATACCATATAATTTTTTTTAAAATTGAAGGTGGAATCTAGGGAGGTTATTTAATATCTCAGAGTAGTTCAGCTTTATTTCTGTTTTGTACCAGTGGAGGGTTAATGGTGTCTCTTTTGCATATCCAAAAATTTAGTGAGGCTCTTCTTTAGCATAAAAAAAAGAGCCATAAATAAAAAGAAGCCAAAGGATAAATACAGTGGTCTACTCTCTTACAATCAGAGATACAATTATTTTTCCATAAAGCAGCACAGAAATAAATAAATTAACTTACAAATATAAATACTGCACATAAACAAATAGAGCAAAGGGCAAACAATGTTTCTGTTGCAATAAAACCTCTATCACTACAATTTTGCATAGGTTTTCCTGATCTTCATCATATGTTGTCTCTAATCCTTTTATGATTTTTTCCCCTCTACTTATTCTCTGCTATAGAGTTAAAATGTTAAATGACATCAAAACTGCATCGTTGCTTAAAAGCAATGTTTCAATGAACTGCGTTAAGACTCTTTCCTGTTTTTTTTTTAATTCTACAATTTCTGTCAATGTTTCCTGCTTTCTCCCGTCTTCTTTAGGCATTTTTCTTCTGTGATTCTCCATGTATTCAACTTCTAATCTTTGCCTACCCCAAGTCACTCCTGAGTAACCCTTGCTCTTAGGAAGAATGTTCTTCCTAAGCAAATAGATCAGCACAGACAACCTGGCATAACAACATTATCATTCTTCTATAAAATCTAACATAAGTTGAGCAGTTAGATCACTCAACACAACAAAACTATCATTAAGAATATATACACATATATACTTGATAGCAATAATGGGGTCTAAGACAGGTAAGAGGACTAGAGAAGAAAAACATACATTTGTCTTTATTTGAAACTTCAGATGAATTTTGCCCTCCAAATAGCCATAACACTTAGTGAGCAGCTTTTGGGGGAGGCAGAGATGTCAGAGATAGGGGTTGATAGTGGAAACAGAAAGAGAAAGAGTAAGAAATTCTGAGCGATCATTGATAGTGTCTACCAACTGATTAGATGTGTAAAATCTTAAAGAAAGGTGCCTCAAAGAAGATATCAAGGTTTCAGAGGCTGGGCAAACAGTGTGCTACTAAAGGAGCCAGTTGGTTCCAGTCTGAGAATAGGATGAAGGGAAAGGGAATTTGAGGTTCTAATGTGATATTTAGGAGAAGCTGTCAAGTAGACTCAAAAACTGACTCTCAAGAGAAAAAACAGAGTAAAAGATTCAAAGGGAAAAAACATGAAAAGAAACCATTTTAGAAGTAGGAGGGTGTAAGACACAGCATGGAAGCCAAGCACAGAGTGGGGGGCAAGAGAATATCCATAGAACACAAGGGGGGAGGGGTGTAATCACTTGTATTTGGCAAGTAAGGAATGATGGACAATATTGAAGAAAGTTGTTTCTCCATGGTTGGTGAGATTGGGAGTCACACAGGAAAAACGGTGAGGGTGGTAGAGAAGGCAGGAGATGCCAAGGTATATGGAGGAAAGGGAGTGGGAGGGGAGTCTTCAAAAAATTCGTGGAAAATGTATACTATGAAAAATTTATGCATAAATTTCAGATTATTTTACACTAAAATAAACACATACTTTAATTCCATTTTTGTAGTCTTCCCCATACATACTTCTTTCCAAAGAACTAACAATGAAAAAAAATGGCAAGAGGAAAATGGCTTGTAGAGGTTAACAAGATACAATGGAATGAAAGCTTTTATATTTTATATATAATGATAGGAAGCAAACTCATGTAGAAGTAAACGAAGTCTTGGGGAAAGAAGGGCTAAATTGGCGGGGGTGGGGGCAAAGAATGAGGAGAAAAGAATGACTGAAATCCATGATAAAGCTGAAGATCTAGCGTGGAAAGGAGAAAAACAACTTTGAAAATAGGAGAAAACTCTTAGAGACAGGACAAAAGGACATCAAAATAAAAGATGAAAAAAATCACTCAGAATGATTTCAACAACCTCATTTTGTTGAGTTCAATGTCCTCTGCTCAAAATGAAAAGAGAAGCGGTGGGTTTGGGGATTCAAAGGCATAAAATATAATTTGAAGAAAAGCAAGACTAGGAGTAAGCAAGACATATATTAGGGAACTACTAAAACAATAAACAGATGCCTTCCTTGGAAAAAAATGGGAGTAGGTGAAGCCTAGACTTCATTAAGCCAAGTGCTGAGAAGTTCATACATGGAATAAACAGAGGCTGAAGGAGCATCTCCTCATGAGGAAAACGAGGTCCCCAAGGGTAGGCAGAGGGACAGAACAGGAAAATAAGCCAGGGCTGTGTAGAACTGTGGGAATAGAATGAGATAGTGACGCTCTGTCCCCAGTAGGAGAAGCAGTGGCTTATTTACCAGCATAACTCTACAAAACAGTAGAATTTCATTAAAGATGTGGGATTCAGCGAAGGAAAGGCTATCTGGCTCCTGATTGGCAAATGATACTTGCCACCTCTTCCCCTAGGCTCAGGAGAGGAATGTGTGGTGCTGAAAGGGACAGATTTTGTTTTCACTCCTGTTGGCTGCCGGCATGGGACCCAGCAGAAGCAACAACAGCAGCCGAGTCATGCAAGTGCAAACTTGCTGCTTTTTAAGCAACAAGCTGGCAGGGAAGAGATCCTCTCTTTATCATGTATTTATTTATTTATAATTTGTATAGCATCCATATCCAAATGGATTTTTTAGGCAGTTTGCAATAAAAACACATGTACACATGTCACAGGATACTTAAAATAAAGGTCAGAGAGAGCCTAGAAAAAGGAGGCTCAGTTTTGTTGTACAATGTTCCTCTATAGGAAAACTATCCAACTATCCAGGGGGAGAAGGCAGCCTGAGGACAAAAAGGGGAACAGGCACTTTCTAGAGGGCGCTCTTCCACTGCTGTTTTTGTTTATGGTGACCACAAAGGAAGAACCTTTCATCTGCGCACACCTCCACAGCATTGGTCGGGAGTCCTTAGGGAGAGCAGAGTAGGGCCTGACTTGAGTAAGTAGATTTTGCTGAGTATACATACATGACCTTTCTGTTCCCAGTCTGGGAGAGAACACTGGTGAAGGTGTGACCAGCCACCTCAATTCAGCCAAGTGGACTGACCTGCCTTTGCCTCTAGGAGACATGCCACATGAGACTCCTGAATGCTAAACCTACTATAAGCAAAAGGCAAAAGGTCTAGACCTCCAGGGCCTTGAAATCAACTCCATCTCACTGCTTCTTTACACAGAACATCTTCTTCATGTGCATAAAGTCTCACTGAGGCTGGTTTCCAGGTCTACACAAAAGACCATTGAGCACATCCTAGAAGTTCTCACTGTCCAAGAATCCTAATGGAGCAGCATTCACAGTGACTACACACAGATCAGGCACAGTAACTAAGAGGGAAGCACAGGGGATAGTCCCTCAGTCCCAACAGGAGTCTAACCTCACTTCATAATCCACACAATGCAGCATTCTTTTGATAGAGGGTTTGATGCTGCATCAAGAAATCACAGAGAGCCCTATTCTTCTCACAGCTCACTTCTCCACCAGGGTCCACCTGTTCCAACTGAAGCTGACCACAGCTACAGCATTTGCTCATAAGCCGTGCAGTCAGGAACGGAGGGTGAGTGCCAACATTTGACTGTTGCAAGTGTGCTGCCCATACTTTGTTGTGGCTACAGCTTGGATTTATCACTAATATTATTTTTAAATATATACTGGGTGATGTGAATGGTTTAAGGGTTTCACTGAAAGCGTCCAGAATCTTCTGTTAATAAAATCCAAAGGCAGATATAATTATTAGTGATACAAAGAAAGAAGCAAAAAATAACTAGTTAGGCAAATGCACAGAGTACTGACACCTGAAGAGATGAAAGTATAAAGGCACAAATCAAAAGCTGCAGCCTGGGGCAAACTCTTACTAATTTAGTTCTATTCCTGTGTGGTTGAAGGAAACACTTTTTAAAAAAAATTTTTTTTAGATTGACACAGATGAGATCTCATGAGGGGTTAGAAACATACTAACTCAGTGATATCTCTGGGAAATACAGATCTGATTGCCCTTGGCATGGAAAAGGATCAAGTTTAGTCTCAGTCCCATTTTTCCTAACTGTGTTCCCTTCTGTGACTGAATAAAGAGTCAAGGGAGTGGGACCAGCAGTTAGCATAATGGCTATGTCGCTGGACTCCCATGTAGTTGACCACAGTTCACGTCCCGGTCCTGGTGGCTTAAAACTCATGCCAGGCGCGTGTGCATGCGTGCCCAAGATCTCGAGAGGACAATGGAGGAGAAGGGATTGCGGCATGAGGGGTGATTTCTCACTTTCTGTCTTTCTGTCTTTCTCTGTCTTTCTGGCGAGTGCACGTGCCCTATGGCAAAAATCTCTCAAAAAAAAAAAAAAAGAGTCAAGGGAGGAACTGACAGGGAGTGGTGAGTGTAGACCAACCTCCCAGCAATGTGGATCACATATTGGTCCATTCATACCATTTTGCCTGTCAACTATGAAGGTCAAAAAGTTGGTAAGGGGACATCACAGTGCCTCCATCAAGAGGTCTAGTTTTTAAACTTTACATATCAAAATTCAGAATATTTCTTTGGCAGGCTGAGCAGTATACCAATTCCTACTTCTCACTAGGAAATGAAAATAGAGAGAAGTTACAGCCTTGAGTATCAGCGGAAATCACCCATTGAGCTTTCTTTTTTCCACTAGGAATGTGCTTCCTGGCCTCCATGACTGTGGGTAATTGGGTACTGACTCTGTATTTGCTAAACTAATGGTTTCTTCTAATACACCTGCCCATCCTAACGACAGTTGAGTGTCAATATGTCTCTCTTGAAATCTCTATATATAACTTCAGTCTTTCTCCCCAGCCAGCCTGAGAGAGAAGCTAGTCTTCCCTCCCTTCCCTGTCAATATCTGTAGTAGGAGGTTCAAGAGGGCGAAGACTTGGTTCCAGCCTCCCTGATGCTTAGACTCAGTCTCATAAAAAGTTGTTGGTATTGGGAACCAGCAGTTAGCGTAATGGCTATGTCGCTGGACTCCCACGTAGTCGACCATGGTTCACGTCCTGGACCCAGTGGCTTAAAACTCACGCCGGGCGCATGTACGTGCGTGCCCAAGATCCCGAGAGGAAAATGAAGGAGAAGGGATTGCAGCATGACCATCCTCCCGGGGGGTGATTTCTCGCTTTCTGTCTCTAATGTCTCTCTCTCTCTCTGTCTGACGAGCACACACGCCCTATAACGAAAATCTCTCAAAAAAAAAAAAAAGTTGTTGGTATCAGTGCTGGTCTGGCAATTGCCTCTCCCCTCACACCCCCAGCTTCTATCATTTCATTTCCCCCTACAGCACCACACAATAAACTCTAATGAGTGCTCACATTCCTCCACTTCCAAGTCAAGCAAAAAGAGAAAAGTAACTTCCTACAGAAAACCCATACAGCCATTGATGTCCTAAGCAATTTCACCAACATACAAGAGCATATGATATGTAGAAACAGAAATTCATTGAACATAGGGAAAAGAAAGAACAAGATTATTGCACATAGGGAAAAGAAAGAACAGCATCAGCCCCCATCCACCAATAAAAAGGGGAGTGGGGAAACTTGAGCTAAAAATAAGTTTTCAGTGTTTTGTTGCATATTTCAATATATAACAGGGATCATCATATCTCTAATATTTTCTGAATAGTTTTAACAAATATACATATACTACAAAGATTCACAAACACAAACGCACTTTCATTTTTCCTTTCATATACCCTCGTTCCTTTGTCTCTTTTCCTAGCTCACACCAGTTCATTTCATTTACGATACTACCAAGAGAGGAAGAGGTGATAAGCCCCATGTACAGAACCGTCACATAACCTCTGTAGTAACTCCCTGCAGAAGATCCCTTATTTCTTGTATGAAGCAGAAAGAGATAACAACTATAAAGCTGCCTGTCCTGGAGTTCTCTGAGGGAGTCATGCTCTTCCTCCTTGGGTTTCTGCGGGCACTAACTACCACCTTCCCTCAGGGGACACTGCAAGGAAATAGAAAGGGCCCACAAAAATGGTGAGATGCTCCATGACTATCAGTGGCAGAGAGAGCAGGGCTGGACAGATCTGATTTCCCATAGAAATACTAACAGATTGGTCTCTGGGGAATCTGGAAAGAAGCCAGAAAAATCAAATTTGAAGATAAGAACAAATAATTGCTGAAAAGCCTTCTTCAAAATATTGTTTCATAGATGCACATGAACTCATTATTTTCTTCCTTGTCCCACTGTGGTAATGGCTGAAGAAAACCCTTAGAACTTTTTCAAGGATTTCCGTACTTTCAGGGAGATGGCTGGGGATAGAGCAAATCCATGTAAGAGCATCCCAAAGGCCCCGCACCATGAAGAAAAGTATCCTGAATAGTAGAACTAGTGATAACAATGAAGAAAGGCTGGCTCTGTCACACAGTGGGAAGGGCTCTGCCTAAAGAGCTGGAGCCCACTTGGCTGCTGATGGTTTGAGCCCTGGCCCAGCACCTTGAAAAACACACTGGATGCATGTGCATACATGCTCCAAAACTCTAAGAAAAAAGGATTGTAGAATGACTATGCCCCATTGAGGAAGATGTTCTCTCTCTCTCTCTCTCTCTCTCTCTCTCTCTCTCTCTCTCACACACACACACACACACACACACACACACACACACACACTCTCTCTCTCTCTTGTGTGCAAACCCATGTGCCCTTTGGCACTGAAAAAAAAAATGGAAGAGGAGAGGTAAACCAGGACACTCATCTCATGGATCACTTGGTATGTGAGGAAGCTGGCTCAGAAAGCAAAGAAAGCTGCCCATGGGCACACAGCAACAAACTGGGAGAGCCAGAGCATGAAAGTTTTCTGACTCCAATTGCAATGCTGTTGCATTCAACTCTTCCCTTGGATGTTGGCCTCCTGGCCTGTAATATATGCCCTAATTATTCCTTTCTTCCCTGGCAAAGAGGTTCATGATAGGCTACCGTTCATTTGAAATTTCAGTGGCTCTAGGACCAGTTATTAAAAGCTGAGATTCTCAGTTGTCTGGTGAGTGATATTCATGCATGTGATACTGGATCTCTGGTGTTTACACAGTCAGCCTTGCAGCCTTAAGGGCCACCAACTTTCTTACCATTCAATGATCACACTGGAATTCAAGAGACTGGCAGTGACACTCCTTACCCAAGTAATTGGCTACCTGTTTAGAAAGTCAAGTTCCCTCTAAATATCCTTTCTACCCCCTGATGCCTCTGTCTCAAGTATTTCTAAAATCTCCAGAGTCTCCCAAAGTATCTGAGTCTCTCAAAGTATCCATTTTTCTGTTACTCTGTTGAGCACAGTATGCCTCTTCCTGTTGACCTACATTAGTGAAGAGATCCGAGACAAAGCATTCTTTCCATTCTGGATGGTGTTCTGTGAGTGGAATCCAAAGGCAGTGTTCCCTCAGGCCAATAGGTAACATTTATAGTCTCTGTCTTCTCAGGATCTTGGTATGACTCAGAAGGCTAGATCAAGAGCAGATTCCAGAAACAGAGAGGATCAGTACTTGGGCTTCTGGGTGATCACGCAGGCTCTGCCACTCTTCATGCTCCATCCAGTTTGTTCTCCCATAGATTTACTGATGCTCTCTGCCCATGTGGATGGGTGTCAGGCACATGGCCCTACATACTAGCTCCCTTCTCAGGTTGGCCAACTCGGCCCTGCCCTGCCTGAGTCTCAGCCATGGACAGCAGAAGGCTTCAAGGTACACTGAGATCCTTGCCATACATGAGTATAAGGAAGCAAATTTAATTTACATTTTAAAAATATAAGTCAAACAAAACATCCAAAAGTCATTTTTCCTAGAATCAAACTACTCTGACACACCTTGCAACTTATTATGACAGGCAGCATGTTGCAACACTACAGATGAAAGTATCCGGCAAATGAGAAGAAAGCAAAACCATCACCTGGTACCATTGCCTCTCTAAAGTGGATGTGTCCAGCTTCATTTTTCTACTTTTTGCTTAGTGGCTACACTTCTGTCTCATGGTGGCCAGTGCACTACCACAGAAAGGCAGTGCTTTTGTCATCTGTGCCACAGATAAAGCTATTTCCAAAGCCAAAAAATCATACCAACTCCATCCTCACCTAGTGGCTATCCAAATGTCAGCCACCACTCAAAGTCCAAATGCCAATTCCAACAGGAAGCCTTTTCTGATGATGCCAGCCCACTGTCTTCATCTCATGAGCAGTCACTGTGAGACCCACAGTGCTCCCTCGACACGTAGAGACTGTACTGACTGGCATTCAACATGTGTCATTGGATGGGTTAAAATGCTAGAAATGAAAAAATTAGATTGTGATGCTGGGCCTTTTGCGTCACTTTGGAGTCCAGAGTTAAATTTCATAATTTTGTATCATTTTTATTAAATTTCACTCCCACAGTGAGCAGTATAAAATAACATTTCTTACAACCTTTTTTGTGAAAAAAATAATACATTGAGAACATTGAACATTTTATGCATTCATGTGTCTATCTGTGGGTGATTTCATAGGCTCAACATATTTTTTTCAGCTGAATAAATGTAGTTTATACAAGAGACATCATTTATACTGACAAAGTAAAAGTTGATATGATAGTCCCAGAGTATATAAAGCTGCATCTATTTTCCTATCTATATAGCTGTCTGTCTCTTCATCTGCCTGCCTATCTACCTACCTACCTACCTACCTACCTACCTACCTAACCTACTTACCTATCAGTCTATCTGGAGAGAAATCTAGTAGATTAATGGCTGGAAATGCTGCCCATCTATGCTCTGCAGTAAGGAGCAGAAGCAGAATGTTCTGTAAGGTAACTAGGTTGTCTGAAAGCAAAGCAGACTCTGTGTAATTCCCATTTTCATAGAAATTTATAATGCCATATGAATCCTAGTGGTGTAATAGCTATCACCTTTCCTTTATACTTCACAATGGAGTTGCTTTTGTGTCTTTCTTTTGGGAGAGGTAAATTTGAGGGTAGAAGCCACTATTTACAGTAAAAGGCTGTTATAACATTTTTCAAGGGACCAAAAAAAAAATTCATAAGTGGGGGAAATGGTGAAAGCAAGAAACAGTATACCTTGGAAAGCTTCTCAAGGGCTTCCAGAATTGAATAGCATCCTTAGGGGGTAAAAAAACTCCACATGGGATGAAAGTAATGAGATTTTCTTATAGTCTTTTGACTAAAAAATAAAGGTAGTCAAATGGACTATGATTTGCTTGTAGGGAACGTACTTCATCCACAGATATTTATTGAGGCCTAATGTCATTTTGGATCCCAGTCGTGTAGTTCCGAATCCCTACTTCCTGGACTGAGTTCCAGATAGACATGGAACTCGGATTCTGCCTTTCTAAGATCCCTTCCCTTTGAATTACTTGCTTTAGTAATCATGAACTTTTTTAGGGATGGATTTAGTCATCTAGTCCATAATGGTTTTTTTTGTTGTTGTTGTTGTTATTGTTTTTCAATATTCATAAATATGTATTGAGGGATTACTATGAACAAAGCAGAGTGGAGATCTAAATATGTCTGCAACATGTTGAAAGTTTATGAGCAAGCTGGAGTGATCCTATACTATTAAAAAAAGTTACAGTGTGGGCAAAAAGTACAATGTTGGTGGACAGGAAAGAGAGTTGGAGAGAATAGGCAAGGGAAGGAAGGATGGAAAAGAGAGAGTTGACTATTAATCATGAGAAATCACTGAACCTCAGGTCCACCCTAATGGAGCGATCAGAGAATTCCAGGAGGAGTCAGGGAGGTTAGACTCATAGGAAGAGCCTGGAAGTGGTCTGGGGGGGTGCTCAGGGATGGCTTTCCAGGCTATATGACAAGTCTCATGGTTCAGCTCAAGCAGCACTTGCCAAACTGTGATTTACAGTACAATCTGTGGGAATAATAAGGGTGTTACCAAAAAGAGGAATGGGCAAGAAGTCCGTGAATCAGGTAAGACTGGAAAAACTTGGATTAACCAGACTTTTTAAAGGCAGGATGCCCATGGATTTTCACTGTGTCAATGTCATCGTGAATCTATAAGACAGAGGTATAAGAAATAGTATTTCTCAAATTTACATATTCAAAGGTTTTGTTTTTGTTTGGGGTAATGAAACACTCCACAAAACTACTGTTCAATAAACAACACTGTAGGAAATGCCAGAGTTACCTATTAGGTACCTACACCAGGCCTGACATATAGAAAAGTCATTCCCTGTGGCATTCTCCTATGATGCAGGGGAACCAACTCCTGAATCAACTTTGTGTTGAAGACTTCTCTGGCAAAGCCCTTCTTAGCCTCTTAATGTAAACTTTACTTTCTATGTAAAACAGCAAATGCTTAGTTTCTGCTGATCAATAAGGGCTTTAGTAGGACTGAAAGAGGTGAGATTCTGACAAGGATAACCTTCTGGGGCCTTCACAGAGCACTGCTTACCATTTAACCTCTTGGGGGCAGGCAGGAGTAGCTGCCCCTAAGCACCAACGTAGCTTGGGGAAATATCTGTTCGTAGCACCATCAGCTAATAAGAAAATTCGCTGCAGATTACTTCTTTTAATTCAAGGTACCATCAGACTGAAATGCTGTACAATTCCTGCGCTGCCTCCAAATTAAGTGACCAGAGGCAATTTTCATCCTATTTTAAATTTTGTCTTTTCTACCAACAGCACAGAGCATCCCTCCCTGCTCCATTACCATGGATGGTGCCAGCTTTTGACTTTGATTTCCGAGTCAGCTTTTCAAGGCATCGTGTTCATGCAAGTGGACTCAAGGCCCTCGGAACTAGGTCAGGCATTTGCTGGAGGTCATTACAAGGCTACAAAATAGAGCATGCTTAATTCTGTTATTTCTGAAGATTTTCTTCTCTCTCATGTGCATAGAAGACAATCAGTACTTAATTAAATTTTGGAACTGTTCCTGAAAATTTCAGACTGTCAAAGATGCATGTGACCTCCTTTCACCCGAGCCACCCAAGAGAGGTTTAAACAAAAGCCTGTAAAAGGAACGAAGTGGGCTTGTCGACCAAAGACTTGAGAAACTATATCAATTGTTGCACTTCTGTTTTAAACACCAGCGCTGAAAACGTTTCAGCAAGAAAATCCTTAATACACAGAATTCAGAGATGGAGTGACCCAGTCATTAGTTCAATCATTTCATTTTAGAGAGAGATTGAGTGACTTAACTGAGATACATGATAAAGCAGTGACATCCCAATAAATATTCAGGTTAGAAGTCAATTAGCAGAAGCATTCACTAACATCAGTGAGTAGGCGCTGTGCTGTCCAGGTCCCGTCCTCCAACACTGAGTAACTCCAATCCCTGTGCTAGGTGTGGAGAGTGAAAGTGAGAATTCCATCTAAGAGTGCTTGGTGGAAGACAGTTACCCAAACACCAAGCCTCTTTCCTGTGGCAGCCTACATTCAAGGCAAGCTATTGGGTCATTAAAAAAGTCATGATGTATTTTTGTATGCAAAAATGCATCATGACTTTCCCAACAACATCATATAAAGAGTCTGTCCTGAGCTTCCCATGGAGACAATTCTGCAGGCTGTCTGAGCTGCAAAGCCTTCCAGTGATCCAAAGGAGTCTTTGATTGAATAGAAGTCCTATTGCTCCCTTGACCCAACTGTTCACCACACCCCTCACAGGGCTTGTTTCTGAGATCATTTTTCCAATCATCAATCATTTCATTTTAGAGAGAGATTGAGTGACTTAACTGAGATACATGATAAAGCAGTGACATCCCAATAAATATTCAGGTTAGAAGTCAATTAGCAGAAGCATTCACTAACATCAGTGAGTAGGCGCTGTGCTGTCCAGGTCCCGTCCTCCAACACTGAGTAACTCCAATCCCTGTGCTAGGTGTGGAGAGTGAAAGTGAGAATTCCATCTAAGAGTGCTTGGTGGAAGACAGTTACCCAAACACCAAGCCTCTTTCCTGTGGCAGCCTACATTCAAGGCAAGCTATTGGGTCATTAAAAAAGTCATGATGTATTTTTGTATGCAAAAATGCATCATGACTTTCCCAACAACATCATATAAAGAGTCTGTCCTGAGCTTCCCATGGAGACAATTCTGCAGGCTGTCTGAGCTGCAAAGCCTTCCAGTGATCCAAAGGAGTCTTTGATTGAATAGAAGTCCTATTGCTCCCTTGACCCAACTGTTCACCACACCCCTCACAGGGCTTGTTTCTGAGATCATTTTTCCAATCAATTTCTTTTTTGGAGCTAATCTCCATCTCAGAAGCTGCTGCCCAGAGAGCCTCATCTATAACTGAATTCAAAGCCCAGAATACATTTGCTATCCTTACTCCAGAGTTGCAGCTTCCCAGAACATATGGTTAAATGGACTTTTAAAAATTTTTGGTAGGTTTCCTGATAAATGGAATTTTTGAAGGAAGGCAGATATATTGTGGACCATTAGAATATGACAAGGAGCAATTCCCTAGCCACAACTGTCAATTCAATGGTGCTTCTCTCCTTCCCTCCTCAATGACAATGCAAAAATAATATGAAATTAATGAAAGGACTAGAAAAGAAGTCTTATTATGGAGGTTTTTTTTTTCAGTGAGAAATAAAGCATTTATCAATGTTAGCCATGTCAATAATCAGCCCTGGACTGTGGCCACCTTATTCAGGGGACAATTTTTAATCTGCCTGGGTTCTTATCAATTGGTTTCATGTGATTTACTATTAATTTTATTCAACAAGAATGATGAACTGTGTCTGTAGAGACCCAATATTTTATTGTGTGGCATTGTCTCTGACTCTTCCCCACTCCATCCTGGAGTTAATACATGTTCTCCAGAGACACTAGACAATATTGCTTCATTTAAAAAAAAAGAATTATTTAATTCTATTTGTCATTATTATTATTATTTTTAATTTGCTACAGGGAATGTGTGCTCACCAGAGAAAGGCAGAGAGAGAGAGACAGAAAGTGAGAAAACAAGCTGCCAGGTCTGGAATTCATACTGTACTTGGCCACGTGGGAGTCCAGTACCTGAACTATCACACTACCTGCTAGCCCCATTACTGCTTCATTTCATCTTAACATTGTTACCATGTCTCCATAGACTTACACTGACTGTGTCATTAGGTGGTGAAAAGGTAAGAATTTGTCACATTTCAACTATAGATGAATTAGCATTCAGTGTTAAACAGAATGAAAAGTTCTGTCACGTGTTCTACGAACCCTGGCATTTGAAAGTGGTGGATAGGAAGAATCAAATGCTGAGAATTCCATGGACTGTATTACAGAGACTTGTTATTGAAACCAATCAGTGACTAGTTTAATCATTTTAGGGCTGAGACAAACTTGTGATAAGAACCAAGCAACTAAACAGAGCATCTTTTCTGGCGAAAAGAGTCATTGGAGAAACTCTAAGAAAATATCACATGGACGATATTGGACACAGAATCAGATCACGACAGTTATGCATTTGGAAGTGATGGTTCTCCATACTCTAAAGAACTGATGAGTTGTCTCATTTGAGGAAATAGATACTTCTGCCTGATGTAGCAGGAAAAGTGAAGTAATTTACAAATGCAGTCTCTCTTCATTTGAATTTTTAGACAAGTATTAATGCAATGGTAATATGATATTTGGATAAATTTTAGTGACTTTAAAAAATACACATAGTTATGGTTATTAGGCAATTATTATTTTTAATTTGCTACAGGGAATGTGTGCTCACCAGAGAAAGGCAGAGAGAGAGAGACAGAAAGTGAGAAAACAAGCTGCCAGGTCTGGAATTCATACTGTACTTGGCCACGTGGGAGTCCAGTACCTGAACTATCACACTACCTGCTAGCCCCATTACTGCTTCATTTCATCTTAACATTGTTACCATGTCTCCATAGACTTACACTGACTGTGTCATTAGGTGGTGAAAAGGTAAGAATTTGTCACATTTCAACTATAGATGAATTAGCATTCAGTGTTAAACAGAATGAAAAGTTCTGTCACGTGTTCTACGAACCCTGGCATTTGAAAGTGGTGGATAGGAAGAATCAAATGCTGAGAATTCCATGGACTGTATTACAGAGACTTGTTATTGAAACCAATCAGTGACTAGTTTAATCATTTTAGGGCTGAGACAAACTTGTGATAAGAACCAAGCAACTAAACAGAGCATCTTTTCTGGCGAAAAGAGTCATTGGAGAAACTCTAAGAAAATATCACATGGACGATATTGGACACAGAATCAGATCACGACAGTTATGCATTTGGAAGTGATGGTTCTCCATACTCTAAAGAACTGATGAGTTGTCTCATTTGAGGAAATAGATACTTCTGCCTGATGTAGCAGGAAAAGTGAAGTAATTTACAAATGCAGTCTCTCTTCATTTGAATTTTTAGACAAGTATTAATGCAATGGTAATATGATATTTGGATAAATTTTAGTGACTTTAAAAAATACACATAGTTATGGTTATTAGGCAAAATGTAAGTACATAGAGTATGACTCCCCTGCCTCCATACTCCAATCCCATTTTCCTTTCCAAAGTTAACCAGTTTGCCATCGTGTATCTGTCAAGGCTTTCCCCTGTGCATTTAGGTACACAGGCCAAAGTTTTGTCTGTTTTAACATAAAAAAGAATCACAATATAGGGACTGTTCTGAATGGTTTTTGACTAAACAAAATGCTTTGATGATCTTCCCACATTTTTCAGTATCTTCCATTGGTAACCATTTCTATGGTTTTACAACTTATTTCTTTTATTTCTTACTTACATGAACATTCCTGTTCATGTTTCAAGTATACACTAACAAGCATTTTTTCCCCTAAGCCATAAATTTTAAAATGTAATTGCTGGGATAAAGGGTGCCAACATGCTACATTTTAATAGATATGTCCAGACGATCATACCAAAAGTTCATATCAATTTAACAAAAAAGACCAATTTTATTAACTCTCCCCCACCCCAGAATACTTTTAATCTGTTAATACAGTAAGTTTCATGTATTCCCAAACATTGCACATCCTTAAGTTTCAGAGTAACCCAGGTAGATGGTAATACATGATTCTTTTAAAGTACCATTGAGCTTAATTCATTTTATTTGCTTCATCATTTTATTTCAGGTTTTTACATCTATGGTGTAGTTCTATTTTTGTGTGCCATTCTTATAAGCTTGTTAAAATCATTTGGGTTGCTTTCCATCATATTAATGTTCTGAAAGAGATTTTAAACATAAGAGAATTATCTGTTCCTTAAAATTTTAGTTGAATACACTTTAAAAGTTTCTGACTGCTTTTATAGAAACAGAATTTGTTTAAAAGATTTTTGCCATAGGAAGTGTGTACTCACCAGATAGAGACAGAGAGAGAAAATGAGAAATCATTCCCCGGGGGCGATGACCATGCTATCCCTTCTCCTCTGTTCTCTTCTGGGGATTTTGGGCATGCACACACATACGCCTGGCATAATTTTCAAGTCACTAGGTCTGGGAATCTAATTGCCATCAGTCATGTAGGAATCCAGTGCCTTAACCACCACACCACCCACTGGCCCCTAGAACCAGAATTTTGACACATTTTTCCAATTTTTGTTTTCCCAGTTGTATTTGATCAGTTCTAGAAAGTCTATTCTACCTAAATATCTAAATGTATAGAACAATATTTTATATATATATATAGAGAGAGAGATCCTTCCATAATTTTTCATATTATTTTTTAAATTTTATTTTGGTAAGAGCACAACATAGATCTAACTTTAACAAATGTTTAAGTGTACAATAAGTACATTATGGTTGACTATAGGTACAATGTTATAGAGCAGATTTCTAGAACTCATTCATCTGGGTTTTTTGTTTGTTTGTTTGTTTCTTGTGGGTTTTTTTGCCTGAGGGCACATGCACTCACAAGAGAGACAGAGAGACAGAGAGAGAGGGAGTGGGGGAAAGCATCCTCCAATGGAGCATGGCCATGCTGCAATCTTTCCACTCCTCTTCTCCATCCGGTCAGGATTTTGAGCATGCACACACATGAGCCTGGCATGTTTTTTTTTTTTTTTTTTGAGAGGTTTTTGCCATAGGGTGTGTGGGCTCGCCAGACAGACAGAGAGAGACAGAGAGACAGAAAGTGAGAAATCTCCCCCAGGGGGGATGGCCACGCCGCAATCCCTTCTCCTCCATTCTCCCCTCAGGATCTTGGGCACGCACGCACACGCGCCCGGAGTGAGTTTTAAGCCATCAGGTCTGGGACGTGAACCGCAGTCAACTACATGGGAGTCCAGCGACATAGCCATTACGCTAACTGCTGGTCCTGGGTCTGGCATGTTTTTAAGCCACTGGAACTGTGATTCAAACCTTCAGAATGGTTGGATCTAGCTCTCCTAAATGAGGCCATGGGATGCCCATAGAACTTACTCATCTTGACTAAATTAAACTGTATGCCTATTGACTAGTAATTCCACACTTCCCTTTTCCTTTAGCCTCTGCCAACCAGCATTCCACTCTGATTCTATGAATTTGACTGTTATGTATAAGTGATAAAAGTAGATCATGAAATATTATCTTTCTGTGACTAGCTTGTCACTTGGCATAATGTCCTCAATGTTCACACCCGATTCCCCACTACATCTGTCAATTAAATTGCTCATGAAATAAATGAGAAAATTTACTTGTTTCAGTTTTGAATTTCCAAGTGAAAAGAACATTTGAGCCATCTTTTTTTTTTGACATTATAATTGTATGTATTTGTCGGGGGTGTATAATGTGATTTTTCCATATAAGATTACAATATATAATTACTAAACTAAGATAATTAGCATACCCATCCTTATCATCTCAACTACTTACCATTACTTTGTGTTGAAAACATTCAAAATTGTCCTGTATTTTTAGTAACTCTGAGTATACAATAGATCGTTGTTGACTACTGACCTGTTGGGAAAGTCATGATGCATTTTTGCGTAGTAAAACAGAAAAATACGTCATGACTTTCCCGATGACCTAATATATTCTCCTTGCTGTATTTTACAACTCTGGAAATTGTTCTTATCTATATGTGATTTTGTTTCCATGATCAACATTTCTTTTTCCTCCTTCCCCACCTCTGGCATTCATTCTTTGAACACATGGTATTTCTCCTTTTGTGGCTGGCTTATTTCACTAATATAATGTCCCTAGGCTCACACATTTAACCTCAAATGTCAAGAGTTTCTCCTTTTTAATGACTGACTAGTACCCCATTCTGTGTGTGTGCATGTGTATAAATACTACATTTTGTAATCTATTCCTTTTTCTCAAATATATTTTCTTTTTTTTTTTTATTGCCAGAGGCATATGCAGGAGAGAGGGATACTTCCCATGTTCACATCGCAGTCCTTTGTCTCTATTTCTCCATCCCCCTAGAATTTGGGCATGCATACACATGCACTTAGAGTGTTCTTCAAGCCCCTGAGGAAGGAATTCACACTGTGTTCAGCCATGTGGGATCTGGTCTCCCAGGCACAACACTGTAACTACTGCACTGTGGGACTGCGCTCATTGGTCTTTTTAAAGAGGTATGTTAATGCTTTTATCTCTAATTAGAGAATGTGCCATTTTCTCCTTGTATTTCTAAAACTTTTTACTTAATATATACTTAATATATACTTAAAGATATATTTTTAGATGCATAAAACATTCATGATTAGTGGATCTCCTTGATGAACTACATCCTTAATACAGATCCAATAGCCTTCTTTGTCATTAATGCATTTATTTGTTTTTAATATAATTTTGTCTTATATTAATGTTAAAATCTCTTCTTTTCTAATTGGCAATTGCCTAGTATTTTTTAAGTTCTCTTATTCTTAGTTCTGCCTTATTTGGTTTTAGGTATGTTTATTTTCAATAATATCTAGCTGGGTTATCATCATCATTTTCAGCGAACTAAGGAGCATATATGTTTTAAAGAATTATTTACTTTTTCAAGAATTAGTCATTTATTATTATTATTATTTCATTTGCTACAGGGTACACATGCTCACATGAGAGAGAGAGAAAGTAAGAAAGCAAGTCACCAGGTCTGGGCCTCAAACAACTGCTGGCCATGTGGGAGTCCAGCACCTTAAGTACCATGCCACCTGCTGGCCCGGGAGCATATATTTTAATAGTAAATGTATATATTCAGATGTCATGTAATTACTGATATTTTGAGACAGAAACTTTCCATTGTATTTAATGAACTATGTATTTTTGTTTCTGTTCAATTTTTGTTTATATTTTGTGTTCCCTTTTGTTAAAATAGTAACATTTCTTGCTCTCTATTTTTATTTGTGCTAGTAGTTTCAAAGTTACAAACCCTAATTTCTATTGGTTTTCACCAAACATTAAAGCCACATTTTAAAACCTGTATTCTACCAGTATCTAGAGTTAAAAAAATCACCATTAATATCCTCCTACCCACCAAGGCAAACTTTTAGCAGCAATTAATTTTCCTCGACCCACCCCTCACTTGCTCTTCATTCATCACCTCGTGCCCAATGTATAGTGATCTTTTCATTGTATGAGGCAACAAATATTTAGACTTAAGTGTGCTTTGTGCTAATTTCTTTTATAAAGATTATTTCTCTCTCCCCTCAGTGTCCTCTTTCTTCTCTATACTGTGTTGCCTTGTTGATTTGATGCTTGTGTCTGTCTCCAAAGTGGGGCTGTACATTACTTGTCCCTTATCATTTCAGAAATTTTATTTTTAATGTCTAAGAACCCTTATTCTCTGAAAACTTCATACTTTGCTATCCCACTTGAATGTTGTTTTGACTTGATATCCTTAAAATTTTGAAGATACTGTCCCATTTGTCTTCTTAATATCTCTACAGCAGATGAGAAATCTGATGACGATTTGCTCCTCATTTCTTTGTTAATAGGTTTCCTCTTGCCCCTTCCTTGCTTCCCCAGAAACTTTTTATTTTTCTTGATTTTTAAGAAGTTTTAGCTATAGGGCATCTGTACTGTTGGGAGACAGAAAGCGAGAAATAATCCCCCAGGGGATGGCCACATGCAATCATGCCTACTCCTACATTCTCCTCTGGGAATTTCGGACACACACACACACACACACACACACACACACAAACACACACGTATGCAGCATGAGTTTCAAACCGATGGGTCGGGGATTCGAATCACGGTCAATCACATGGGAGTCCAGTGCCTGGACCACTACACCATCTGCTGACCCCCTTCAGAAACTTTTTAAAACTTCATGTCTACTGAGTTGTCAGAAATGTCGTGACACGTTTTTGCATAGAAAAAGAGAAAAATACATCACAACTTTCCAATGACACATATACTTTCAATATTTTAAAAATATATTCCACCAGATGTGTCTATATGTGAGTCTTTATTAATTCTGCATGGCACGTGATGAATCCCTTCAAAATGAAAATATTCTTCCTGTAGTTCAGAAAATATTGGATTATCTTTCTTTGATTTCTCCATCTATAGTGGCTATTTCTCATAGACTGAACATCTTGGATTTAATCTATTTTTGCTTTCCTCTCATGTTTTCTTTTTACTTCATGTCCTAGAAGATACATGCAGATTTCTCTTCCAAATTATTAATTCAGGTGGTTTTGGTCAATCATTCAGCCTTGGCATTTTGTCTCTTCTCATAGGCTAAACGTCTTGGATTTACTTTCCTCTCATGTTTTCTTTTTACTTCATGTCCTAGAAGATACATGCAGATTTCTCTTCCAAATTATTAATTCAGGTGGTTTTGGTCAATCATTCAGCCTTGGCATTTTGTCTCTTATAATTTCAGAAATGTTATTTTGAATGTCTAAGGATCCTTTTTTATTCTCTAGTTGCTTCTATTTTATACTAGCCCATTTTTATGTTATAGATGCAATGTCCTCCCAAATCAACCTGTACATGTTAATTAATATATTTAACACTATCTTCTCTTCCACACCCTCTCTGGGATGAACTGTTCTATTTTTTACCTTATAGTTACTCATTTAATTTGTAAAAAGACATCTGAATACTCTTGATTTTCAGGGATCAAGGGATCATGTTGATTCAAATAAGTAGGTGATACTGGTTTTCTTTATGTTGCATAGGTTTGCAACCTCCATAGTTCGTTATCTCTCTCTCTCTCTCTCTCTCTCTCTCTCTCTCATATAGCAGCACTGACCATGGGTTCTGCGTACATGAGCACAGTTACAGAAGAAGCTCAACTCTCATTTTAATACAAGGACTTAGCAACCTAACAATATTTGGAAATGTCTACCAGCACAGAGCTTTTCAAAACAAGATCTTGAAACAGCCACATGAAAATCAGCCTGAATGGTGACACACTGCATATTACTGAGCTCTACCTCAGACTTTATCTCTGAGAGTCTCCAGGCATGCGGCCTTGGAATCTGAATCATTTACCAATACAGCAGCTTTCCTTGAAGCACAATGAAGCCTGCGAAGCACAGAATAAATAGCTAAATAGGGCCGGCCCATAGCCTAGTATTTAAGAGAATATAATCATACATGGCCAACTTCACTTTGAAGTTCTATACCCAGTGGCTTGAGAAACAGGCCAGATACATGTACATATATGCTCGAATCCCAAAACAATGGAGAAACTGAGGAGAAGGGATTGTGGTATGACGATGCCCCACTGAAAGGGCATTTTCTTTCTCTCTCCTTCTCTTTCTCCTCTAGCGAGCACACATACCTGCCAACAAACTTAGAAGAAAAAAATAAAAATAACAGAAGATTTAGGGCACTTAAATGATCTTAAATAAATGCAAACTTGGACACTGAATCCAAGAACAAAACTAGGTAGTCATACATATGATCCAAAATATGAATATGTTTATTTGTCTGTGTATAAAATGTTTCAGTTATTATCGAAATACTACCTTCAAGTGTGAAAAAAAAAGTCATTGTAGGGACACATGCATGGATAATGTATTTAATCCTTAAAACTATCATAAGGAATTTTTAGAGATCTTTATTCATTTCTTGATTTCACATGAGAGAGGGAGTGATAAATACCCTTCACAGTGTCTCATGCTGCAATTGCCCCCTCAACCCTTCTATCCAGCCAGGATTACAGGAACATGTGCATTCCCCCAGCATATACAGGCTGACCCAGAAACCAAACCTGGTATTCTAGATGGCTCCCAGCATTGTGGAGCAACATCCTACTACTGTGCCATCATAACAGGGCCCAAGGCATTTTAAACTTCATTTCATAAATGAGAAAACTGAGCCTAGAAAAACTGTACTTGCTTAGTATTACAGAGCCAGGAAGTGCTGTGTGTGGGAATCACACCTAAAACTAGAAACTGAAGCAGGCTAGTAGGCTGAATAATGGTCCTTAATGATAACCAGACCTTAATCCCCAGGACCTCTGAATACTACCTTCTATAGCAAAAGGAACTTTGCAGATGTGATTAGGCTAAAGACGTTGAGAGGGGGAGAGTGTTCTACAATACTCGGGTGAGTCCTAACTGTAATCACGAGCATCCTTACAAGAGAGGGGTAGGGGAAGCACTGAGTACGGAGAATGCGGTAACATGATCAGCAGAGCAAGTGCTACACCATTGGCTCTCAAAGACGGGGGAAGAGACCACCAACCAACAAATGGGAGAAATGTGCTTTAGACACTAAAAAAGGCACAGGAACAGATTCTCCCCTAGAGCCCATACAGAGAGAATGGCTCTGCCTCTGCCTAGATTTTAAATCAGTGAGACTGATTTTGGATTTCTATTACAAATCTCCACAAGTGTAAGAAAGTAATTGAGTGCTGGTTTAAGCCATCAAGTTTATGATAGTTTGTTGCAATCACCATCAGAAAGTAATATGAACAGTATAACACCAAGTAGAACTGCTCACAAATGTTCCAGTTCTCTTCCCTAGCCCGTGGTAAGGCTGTCTTTTTCTGTATTGCTTTTAGGTTAGTAACAACCATGTCACTTGCTCCAGCCAATAAAATGTGAACAGAAGTGACATGTGTTAGTTCTGAGTAGCAGCTTTAAGAATTGGTGCACAATCCCTCACATTCTCTTTTCCCTGCTGTGATCACACAGAAGCATGTGTCAAGAGGAAGCCTCCATCAGTAGCCTTAGTCCCTAAGTAACTATGGTGAACCCAAACCTCTCGCAACCTATAATGCACATGTAGCAGGAAGGAGAAGTCAACCTCCATGTGTCAGGCCACTGAGATTTTGAAATTGTTTGCTGGCAAAATACAAATCACAACTCTGCTCATTCTATAGAAACAAAATGTCACCTCATGTGCATCTGATCCCTCTTTTAGTCTTCTAATATATTCCTAATATCGGAAGGTTACGTTTACCTGAATGCCCTAAAATTCTGAACAGACTGTGGTATACACTATGGAATTGTTGACTAGATAGTTGAACTGAAAATGGAACCCCAAGTTCCTTCTTATGCCTCCATGAGACATCATTCTCTCTTCCCTAAAGGATGGGCCTTGTTTGCCACTATCATGGAAATCCCTGTTTATTTTCCAGTACAATGGAGATGAGTAATGACATTATTCTCATGCTGAGAGGGAGGTCAAATGTATCCAGATTTCAGTGTCAGAGCCATACTTACTACCAAACCATAGACCACTACGTGTGGGCCACCCTGTGGCCTTCATCCACACAGCTCCTGAAACTCAGAGAGTTATCATTACCTACTCACTTCCCTTACCTGGATTAGATTTGTTTATCTCTTGGAACATCCCAAAGAAGAATCTATACTGACATCCTCATCCGTCTCTAACCCTTGCATGTAGCACTAAACATAATATATTAGCATTTGTAGTCATTTGGTTTTCTTTAGAAAGATTAAGAAGAACCTGTTCTAAAGCTAAGATGGCCACAGCTAATCTGTATGGATGGCACAACCCAGATCACCAATGCAAGCTACCATCTCCAAAACATACCTTCTTTTACACAGTACTACAGTACCTCATGTGACACTGTATGGCGCTATGTGATGTGAAGAGTTGTCTCTCCTGCAGCTAAGATCCAGTGGCCTTAAGGAAACCATGGAATATGTCAAAAACAAGAGTCAACATGTTAGCAAAACCCTACTTCAAATTAAAGCCTTGCCTTTATTGGCGACGATCTGCTAAAAGCTGTTATTTGAAGTATCTATAGATAGTTTGGATCTGTGAATAATTGCTATCTGCACATCTCAAATTCCTTACAGTTTTCTGTTAGACATATCTGTGCGAGGCTATAAATAGTGAAGCAATGTCGCTCACTGTATAATACAGTCGCTCTGCTTTTACAACTCATCATGAACTTCTATGTAATTTATTTTTTATTGAAGAATTCCAATTAATGGCTTCCTGGTGATTTTAAAGCCTCAAATTATCAGTCTCTGAAAACAAAGCAGAGAACATAATTATCATAAACCGAGAATTTTTCATTTTGAAGCTTATCTGTTTGTGCTAAGTATCTTGTCTGTAAGTAATTAGTGCCTTTATTTTTTTCAGTAAAAATAATGACCATTCTATGCTACACATCCAAATTTTGTTAACTGCTAGATGTACTGTATGTATTATATTTGAAAATGGACCACCTTGGACTAGTTTTAAAGTATTTCATCAAATGATAATAGCAACAACAAAATACATCTGTTTGTCAGAATAAATTATGTGGCATGTATTTGAAAAACCTATTATATCCTTTTGCTTTCTTTCTAAGAATAAAAGCCTCAAAAAAATATGTACTTGCCATTTATTACCAGGGCTGCATAACAAGAAAAGGCCTGTTTTATCTTCCATTTATAATTCCTAACTGCTAATCAAATTGATCAGCCAATAGCTCCGTTGTAGAGGGTCTTTCATAGGAGCATTTCAAAATGTTTTACTAGAGATAAAACAAAATTCAATGAAATTAAAACAATTTGAATGACAATGTGAGCCAAACATTCCTTTACATCTGCAGAGAACTCAAGTTTCCCTGATTTAAAAAAAAAAAAAAAAGTAAGGTTCTACTTGGGGAACCAGGAATTGTCAAATCCTAAGAGAGACGATGACAGGCTCTCTGGTCAAATGCTGTTCAAAAGCAGTTATGATGCGAAGACACAGAAGTTGACAATTCAACATTACAATCAGTTTTCCTCTTCTGAAACAAATCCGACATCTTTTCCGAGTTAGAAAACTGACACCTGTTCCTTAAAAAAAACACTTTAAAAATGCAGAAATATATGACGTAAAGTGTTTATTTATCTACTTTACATAGTGTCTAGTTTTACACTTTTAATATTTGTCTTTTCAGTATAAAAGGAATACAAGTATATATAGGTATGTATATATAAATCATACATATATAGAGAGAAAGTGAGTTTTATTTTAATAGGATAAAATATACATAGTTGCATCTTATTATGAATTTTCCACGCAACAAAATATTCTTTCAAAACATGATTTTAGATAGCTGCACAATGCGTAATAGAGCTCTATATACTATTATGTAATTATTTCCTGATGTTGGACATTTATGCCACTTCTAATTTTTTTTTTACAAATAATGATACAATATCTCTATATGTAATTCTTTGATAGATGCCTGATTTTTTTTTTTTAGGGTAAACCCTTAAGAGACTATTGTCAAGTTATAGGTGTAAAAATTGTAAGCTCTTTGTTCATATATCAAAACTGCTACACAGAAAGACTGTCATAGTCCCATCTCACTGGGTCAGCAGGCCCTGTTGCCCATACCTATAACCTTACTAGTGTAGCAGTATTACTAAATTGACAATACAGTAGGGGATTTCAGTGTTTTTATGGGCACATTTTTGATAGATACTAAAGTTAAATACATTCAATAAGTATATATTAAATATAACATGCTTATTTGTTTAATTTTTCATATTTTGAAAAAGGGTAGAGATTGTTTTCTCATCTATCCATAGTTTATTATATATTACATGTTTTAATATCTTTTGACTGACATAATTACTGCAAAAATTTTATCTCAATATGTCGTTTGTCTTTTAATTTTGTTTATATTTTTGACATAAATGTTTGAAATTTTATGTAGTCTCGTCTCACTATCTTTTTTTTACATCCATCAATTTTTCTATTTATAAAGCCCTCTCTTATTAAGGAAATGATAAGCATCTATTATATGTTTTTAATGGCTTTATTTTTAAAATTGATCTCTTTAAACTATTAATTTATTTCAGTATAAAGAAAGAAGTAACATATAAATTTTGTATTTCCATATTGTAAAGCAATTCTACAAAGACCGTTTATTGATCAACAATTCCCTTGTCCGTAGATTTACCTTTACATATCACATTCTAAATTCCCATAGATTTGAGTCTGGCTCATGGCTATCTACCTAAGTCCATGTACACATCCGCTTCACTGTTTTGATTGTTTTAGTTTAAAGGTAGATGTCAGTGTCAAATAGAGACTTCCTATCTCTCTACTCTTCCTTTACCAAATACATTGTATGTTTTAGCCTATAGTTGTCATTTTTTTCCCAAATAAATTTTGCAGTCATTCAAGTACATTAAATAATTTCCTTTTGAAAACTGTACTAAATTTTAAAAATTAATTTAAGAATATTGGCATTTTGGATCAGCAGTGGTGTGGGGGTTGGGGCACCTGGATCCCACATGGCTGACTGCTGTTTGAGTTCCAGACCCAATGTCTTGAAAAACAGGCCAGGCACATGTATTTACTCAAAATCCTGAGAAGGGAATGGAGGAAAAGGGATAGTGATGTGGCCATTGTTCCCTGGGAGGTGATCTCTCTCTCTCTGTCTCTGTCTCTGTCTCCAGTGAACACACGTGATCTACAGCAAATCAAAAAAGGAGAGAGAATATTAGCATCTTTATAATAACCAATCTTTCTATCCATGAACAAATTATATCTTTATGTTAATTACTTAATATCTCAGTGAAGTTTTGTTTCATTCATACTTTCCCCCTTAATCCTTTGGAATTCCCAGGGTCTAAAATATTCCTAATTCATAAAAGTCACATGCCCAGCTGTGGTGGGGCAGTGGGATAATTTTTGTAATTTTGTAAGCCATTGGAAGATCGGGTTCAGTTCCCAGGTTGGCCTGAGTATGCCAGGCATGCTCATGCTTGTGGTCCTGGCTGGCTGGGAAAGGCTCGGGGAAGGACTGCAGTGTCACACCCTGCTGAGGATGCTCCTTTTTCTCTCTCTCTCTTTCTCATGTAAAATAAAAATAATAATAAAACAAAAACTTAAAAAATAATCTCACATATCCATTTTTTGTTGTAACTAATCTGTAGGTTTCAAGCCCTTACTCTACTTTTTAATAGCTCTGTGATCTCCAATGAGTGTCTTAACATCTTGCATTGTTTCCTCAACAGTAAAAGAGTACAACTGTATCAACCTAATAAAATTATGAGACTTGAGATTAATTTACAAAATTAGAACAGCAATTTACATATATTAAAGCCCAGGGACCAGTGGATGGCATAATGGTTATGTCACTGGACTCTAACATAGTTTATTGTGGTTCAAGTCTTGGCCCCAGCAACTTAAACTCATGCATGTGCATGCATGCCCAAAATCCCAAGAAGAGAATGGAGAGAAGGGATCGCAGTGTGGCCACCCCCCCTGGGGGGGAGGGTGGAGTGTGATTTTTTGCCTTCTGTCTGTCTCTCCAGCAAGTGCACACGTCCTACAGCAAAAATCTCTCAAAAAAAAAAGAAACCAGCAAGAATTAATGAATTCCATCATTATATGGAAGGTGTGTCAAAGGAAGAATCAATAGCACATGCAATCAGGGATGGAAGAAAAGGGAAAATGAAGAACTGATCAAGGGGGTCCTAAGGCTGATTCAAATAGAAAAATTTTTAAATAACGAGTATTGATCATGACTGAGAAGCATTTGTTTCAGCAGAACCTAATTTAGAAGCAAGGCCTACATATTTGAGGGATGTTTGGAACATGAAAAAGAATTTGTGACCAGAGCCCCGGGGAGTCTCCAGGCCATAGGAAGCCTTTTCCTATAAACATTTGAATAGCAACAACCATAAACAAGGAGAGACACAGACATTCTGCTAGAAGAAGACAATACACTAAACTTATTCTCAGCACATATATAGACCATTTACTCTATGTATTAAGTGGAAGTTTAAGGAAATTATCCAAGTACTTGGTATTCTCTTCCATAAACAGCCCATGACTTGACCTACAATATAATGTACTTAAGTTATTTGAGCCCTGGTGCTCAAGCTAGGTAACAGTTTCCATTCTTGTAGACCCAGACATAGTGCCTTAAAAAAGCCAAGGACTAACTTTAGTCACTGGTCTTGCTTTCAATAAAGCCTTATTTTAATAGAAACATTGTGTCTCCCTTCCAAGTCCCCACCTTCTTTAGGCAACTTGCCAACTGAAGGCAAAAAGAGAATTCTAGCACATTGTCCTCAAATTCCAGGCAGATCACAAAAATAAACTGTCCCAGAATGTATTCCTTTTAAGAAAAATTGCTTATTCAAGGCTTGCTTTTCTTGTTTGCCTTCCTTCTTTCCTTTCCAAACACTTTTTCTTCTAACATCATGCTGTAAAGTTGCCATCTGTCTCAAACACATACATACACAAAAGGGAAATCCACTTACAATGAATACTGGAAAGAAGAAAAATAAGTTGGTAACCCACTTGTGTGTTTTTTAAAGTCTCTGACTTTTCCAACCCAATGGCCAAACTCTTTTTTTTTTTTTCCTTTAGGTTTTGGCTGTGAGGCACGTGCAATTGCCGGAGAAAGGGAGAGAGGGAAAGAAATCACCCCCCAAGAGGTAAATGGCTACACTGCTATCCCTTCTGCTCCATTCTCCTCTCAGGATTTTGGGCACATGTTCACATGTGTCTAGCATGATTTTCAAGCCACCAGGTCCAGGACTCATACTGCAGTCAATCATGTGGGAGTCCAGTAGTTTAACCACCATGCCACTTGATGGCCCCAGGCCAAACTCTTAATCACTTGCCAGTCAGCTGTCTTCCAGTTTAGTCATTAAGACAAAAGTAGAAATAAACATATATCTCTTAGTTTTTATTGCCTTTGCACATTATTTCCAAGAGAACACTTGATTTTTATGATCCTCTGATACAGGTATTGTCATGAATTAAATTTTATAAATAAGAAAACTAAACCCCAGAATGATAAGTCACTCCTATATACAAGTTAATTGACAATTTCCAAGTGTGTGTCCAAGTCAGAATCACGTGAGTCCAAATCACCTGAGACACTTGCTGAAATGCATTCCTTTAGAGCATAAATTGAACCCTATCATTCTCCTGATAAAAGCCACTCAATATTTGCCCATTGTGACTAGAAGCAAATCCATATTCAGACTTAAATCCCCTTACACAAAGCAGAAGACATGCTCCTGCCTGCCCCCAGGCCCCAGGGGCTGACCTTCTCCCTTCATCTCATCTTCTCTCTGCCCCATCATCTTGCTTTGTGGTCTTCCTTTACATGAAGGGTGTTTGTAGGTTCCTCTTCCTTACTCAAGTCTCAGAATAGCCATCTTTTGCCACAGAAGCAAGTTCAGTTCCATACAACCATGCATTCATTTATTATATCTTCTTGTATTATTTGTCTCTGAATGTATTTATTTTATTTTATTGATTTCTCTCATGAGTGAGAGAGAGACAGAGAGAGCACTCCTTACATCATGATCCAACCTCAGCTTCAGCCAGCCTCAGATTGTAGTTACGTATGTGCCCAGCATATCCAAGGAGGTCTCTGGACATGAATCCAGAATTTCCCATGTGGATCAGTCTCACAGAGACTTATACCACTGAGCCACCATCCAGCCTAAGTGGGGTATTTTAAAGTAAATTACATCCATATCATCCATAAGTACTTCAATATGCATTTCTGATAAGAAATGTTTAACAAATCTGTGTTTATATTTAAAGAAATTACTATTAATTATTTAACAGTGTCTAATATATAGTATAAGTGTGTGTATATATATATATGTAATCAAATTTCTTTAATTATATAATTATATCAATGAAGTTTTTTTTCTAATTGTTCTGTTTCAAATGAGTAACAAAAGGTCCACATATTGTATTTGGCTGTGGCATCTTAACTTTCTTTCTTTCTTCTTCCTTTCTTTCTTTCTTT
>NW_006160142.1:11431736-11462371 GCF_000334495.1 Tupaia belangeri chinensis
TAAAGTCTCTGACTTTTCCAACCCAATGGCCAAACTCTTTTTTTTTTTTTCCTTTAGGTTTTGGCTGTGAGGCACGTGCAATTGCCGGAGAAAGGGAGAGAGGGAAAGAAATCACCCCCCAAGAGGTAAATGGCTACACTGCTATCCCTTCTGCTCCATTCTCCTCTCAGGATTTTGGGCACATGTTCACATGTGTCTAGCATGATTTTCAAGCCACCAGGTCCAGGACTCATACTGCAGTCAATCATGTGGGAGTCCAGTAGTTTAACCACCATGCCACTTGATGGCCCCAGGCCAAACTCTTAATCACTTGCCAGTCAGCTGTCTTCCAGTTTAGTCATTAAGACAAAAGTAGAAATAAACATATATCTCTTAGTTTTTATTGCCTTTGCACATTATTTCCAAGAGAACACTTGATTTTTATGATCCTCTGATACAGGTATTGTCATGAATTAAATTTTATAAATAAGAAAACTAAACCCCAGAATGATAAGTCACTCCTATATACAAGTTAATTGACAATTTCCAAGTGTGTGTCCAAGTCAGAATCACGTGAGTCCAAATCACCTGAGACACTTGCTGAAATGCATTCCTTTAGAGCATAAATTGAACCCTATCATTCTCCTGATAAAAGCCACTCAATATTTGCCCATTGTGACTAGAAGCAAATCCATATTCAGACTTAAATCCCCTTACACAAAGCAGAAGACATGCTCCTGCCTGCCCCCAGGCCCCAGGGGCTGACCTTCTCCCTTCATCTCATCTTCTCTCTGCCCCATCATCTTGCTTTGTGGTCTTCCTTTACATGAAGGGTGTTTGTAGGTTCCTCTTCCTTACTCAAGTCTCAGAATAGCCATCTTTTGCCACAGAAGCAAGTTCAGTTCCATACAACCATGCATTCATTTATTATATCTTCTTGTATTATTTGTCTCTGAATGTATTTATTTTATTTTATTGATTTCTCTCATGAGTGAGAGAGAGACAGAGAGAGCACTCCTTACAGAATCTCGATGCCACAATCCATCCCCAGCTTCAGGTAGCCCTGGATTATGGGCACATTTGTGCCTGGGATATTGAAGGAGGTTTCTGGACAGGACCTTTCCATGTAGTCTTCTTCATGGAGAGTTATGTTTTACTGTTGAGACATGGTGCAGCCTCTTAACTTATTTATTATATGTTTATTTGCTACTTCCCCACCCCCTAAGACACATACACACACACACACACACACACACACACACACACACACACACACAGACTTCACTTGAAGCTTCAGGAAGACAGGACAATGTTTTATACAGAAATACTTCTAGTGCTGAGAACAGTGTAAAGCATGGAGTAACACCTGATGCCTGTCAGTCAATAAATTGGTGCTAACTAGGTATGACCCTAGACCTATGGAGTTCCTATCTATAGGCAAGGGTTGGGGTCTATACTAAGTATTAAGAGTTCCCCAGATGACTTCAATGCACATTAATGTTTCAAAATTCCAGAAAATAAATCTTTCACTCAGGGCTGGAACAGACACTCCTAACTCCTGTTGCCATGTTCTCCACCACGACAAGCTGCAGTTTTAAAATGGCAGCTCTAGCAAGAAAGGTGTTCAGAGATTCATACTGGGGCTTTCCTATAGATGAAGGAATAGGTAGATACCTGTAGGTTAAATGGTACCTTGAGATGCTTTTCAAAATGTAACATTTTGTCTCTCATGTGAGCCTGGGCTTTGATGGAAATTCTTAGATATATCCAGGCAGTGGAGGGAGAGAATATTCCACCAGCTGCTCGGTTCCTTTCACAGTGTATTCAATGACTGGTTGTGGAATTTTGGGTGATTAATTAACTTCTCTGGATCTCATTTTCCTCATCTGCAAAGTGAGAGTGTTGAGCTATTGTAGATTATCTCTGCAGTCAACCCAATTACTTGCAAAAGCCCTTGCAGTACATCCAGCCTTGTGAAAGGGACTCAGAACAGCCTGGCATTTGTGCCATTTGGCCCATCCCAACCCCAATTACCCAACCCCTATCTACCTCCTAGTGTCTTGCCTGTGTCATAAAGAAAAAAAATATCCCATTCACATTGGAAAACAAAATGTGTTTGTGCTGAGTCCATCTGATTCCACTTTGATGCTGATAAGGGATGTTTGGTTGGGTATCTGGTAGGATACTCAATTGTTCTGTTTGTTAGAGAATCCTAACATCTGTCAATGACCCAAAGAGAATGCTCCCCTGCCCTTCATCTTGTACATATACATACCAGAATGCACACACATATTTTTGGAAAAAATCTACTAGAAGAAATACCCAATTCTTCTTCTGAAAGACTCTAAAGCCAAAGAATAAAGCTTCATATTTTAACTTGAAAATAAAGATAGAAATAAAAAATATCATCCTGATGTTTCTAAAGGTAAGAAGACTGTTTTTATTTGCCAGAACTGGCACTAGGCAGTCTGTGACAGTCACTGCCAGATCATTCTTTAAAACAGGAGCCAACTGAAGTACAATGGGGGCAGCAGGGTGCTGTGACTGAGTATAGGTATGACTGGGCGGTTATACTCAGAGAGCAGACAGGAGGACAACTTTGATTATATCAGGTCATTGGGAACGTCGTGACATAGTTTTCTATGCAAAAATGCATCATGACTTTCCTGATAACCCAATATATGCCCAGAGAAGGGGTAAGGGAAAAAAAAAAAGAGTAAAATTTACCACTATGGCCACGAGTGTATCTTAACTAAACTTTTATAAATTTGCTCTGAATGTTGGTTGAGATTTCTATTTGGTCTTCAGTACTTACAACACATCCTCCCCATAGTTCATAAGATCCCTTCAATGTAGAAGGAAAACATATCACCTGATGAATTACAAATCCACTCCCTTTCAGTGTCACTCTATATTTAAATGAGTTCTGTTGATTTATATGTATGAATGCAAACATCAGATGCATGAGGTGTGAGTATAAACAGACTACCTGATTTCTTAAGCCTCACACACAAATCAGTCTCCTTACTTTATGTCTCATTTCTTATGTAAAAGATAACTGATGGTACCAAATTTCGATGTTAAAACATATGAATTGTCAAGCACTCTCTATGGGTACTTCTGTTTATCTGTTGATGCATAAGGATCTTTGCTAGGAAAAAAGAGAAAGACTTACATAAATTTGATGAGGCCACATCACCTGATATAGACTAACCAGCCTTATTTGTTGAATAACTAAGCAATGGATTTGGGAAACAGATCTAGATCTCAATTTTCCTCAATCTTACAAATGAGTTCTCCTTTATCGAACATTACCCAACTATTGATAGTTAGCCACAACATAGATGCGGGGTCCCATTAAGACCTTGTATACTTTCCAATTCAATAGCTTGCATTGTAGATGTGATCCAAAGTCTGTAATTGGTATTTAAAAGGCTAACAGCATTAAACAACAGTGTTTATTGTTATCCAAGGAAAAAATGGCTACTAAATATTAGAGAGGGAATTATTATAATCAGTAACTAACAGAAGTTTTATAACCTTTACCATCTAAGATAAGGAAATCCATTGCTTATTTCCAGAAAGCACGAAGAGACTTTTTTCCTCCATCAGTCCTCTTGAATATTATTTTTAATTTTTTAATTTGTCAGAGGGTGTGTGCACTTACCAGAGATACCAAGAGAGGAGAAAGCACCTCCTGTACAGAATGGTTATGCAGAAACCCCTTATTTTCCCTTTCTCTCACCTTTCAGGACTTGGGGCACGTGTGCAGACACACCTAGCGTGTTATTAAAGCCTCTGTTCTGGGACTCAGCCATGCAGTCAGACACAAGAGATGCAGTTGCCTTCACCACCACACCACAGGCTGGCCATATAGGGCACATTATTAGTGTTTAACATGGAAGAGTTAAAACTACACAAAGATCACATCATTTCTTCTTAGAGTACACTTCGCCAAGGCTTTAAAGGCATTACTATCACCAAGACCCTGTCCTCAGAAGCTACATTTTATCAATGATGTACTGATAGACCTCACCACTTTATTGGATCCTCTGGAAAACCACATTTTCAGGTTAAAAGGGGACAATCTAAGGAGTTAGAGGCTCTCATTTCTAATCATTGATCTTTGGGATTTAGTTATGCCAAGGGTTGAGGGTGGGTAGTGAGAGAAGGGGGAGTAGGAAACAGATCCAAAATTTTCTAGAAAGCCAGTCTAAACAAGGCTCTAAGAAAAGTCACTGAAAATGTCAGCCTAGCCAACAGAGAAAGGTTCAGGGAGCAGCAAAGGCATGGCATATACATTTTCATCTATTCGATCTGACCCTGGGCCCACTGCCATAATCTTTTCTAAGGTTAGTGGTGGGAAGACTGCCGCCTGAATGTTTGCAGAGGTCTCCTAACATCCGCTGCTAAGGAACCTTAAACCTCAGGTACTATTTCAGAAGAAATGGACAGTACAAAACACAGACGAAAATTAGCCGCAGGAGACCCTGGACCTAAAGAAGTTCCACGAGCCTTTCTGAAATCACTTAAAGGCTGAGGTCATCAGGGGCATTCCGGGGGTTTCAGAGCATGTATGTGTGTGTGTTCTCCCAACTTGGACCCTGGCCCAAATATTTTAATAAGTGCAGCATGGAGAAAAGGAAAAAAGAAAACAAATTTAAAATAAAACACTATTTAACTAAGTAATTTAAAAATTCTTTGCAAACAAAAAAAAAAAAAGAAAAGAAAGACTTTAACAAAATTGCAGCTATAGCAGGTCTGTGAGGGTAACTTAGTAAAATACTCTGCGGATGGCTGCAAACCTCTAATGGAAAGTTGTGTAAGTGGCTGAGGCCAAAGTAGGCATTAATTACAATGAAAAATCAGTTTAGAGTAGGCCACAACTAAATTGGAAGCTGGTCCTCTAGGTAAAACAAAGAAAGTGAACAGCAGCCTCAGATTTGATTACATGGCAATACAAGAAAAATGTGCTGTATGTTGTCTATTATTAAAGCTTAAAAAAAAACACTATTTAACTAAGTAATTTAAAAATTCTTTGCAAACAAAAAAAAAAAAAAAAAGAAAAGAAAGACTTTAACAAAATTGCAGCTATAGCAGGTCTGTGAGGGTAACTTAGTAAAATACTCTGCGGATGGCTGCAAACCTCTAATGGAAAGTTGTGTAAGTGGCTGAGGCCAAAGTAGGCATTAATTACAATGAAAAATCAGTTTAGAGTAGGCCACAACTAAATTGGAAGCTGGTCCTCTAGGTAAAACAAAGAAAGTGAACAGCAGCCTCAGATTTGATTACATGGCAATACAAGAAAAATGTGCTGTATGTTGTCTATTATTAAAGCTGCTTGGGGGCCCTGCGTTGGGTGCCTCAGGGATTTTAATAAAAAATTAGTAATAGGTCTGCTGCCCTGGCTCACTGTGGCTTTTTGGAGTATTTGTGGGTTCAGGGCTGGTCCTGCAGTGCAAATTAAGTCATTTCAGACAAGCAGCCTTGGAAAGTGTTATGTGATAGCAAAGTTCAAATACTGCACTTTGGCTCTAAAAGGACACAGCCCCACTGCTGGAGGCTGATTCAGAGTTTCAAAGAAATAATAAAATTTCATCAGAAGGAGGAGAAGTAGGAAATAAAAAGAAATAAAAAAATTAAAAAAGAAGCAACTGGTTGCTTGTGTGTCTTTGATTATTTTACCAAATACAAGTCCTGGTATATAAACTAATGAATACACAATATATTACCAATGAGTGTGTTAATGGCTGAGAAGGCAAATGTTAACCTGAGAATTTTTTTTTTTGCTTTAAAAATGTTAACTCTATAATTCTTTTTATATTGATGTAGTGATATTAATAATATTGTCTTTATTACTAATATCACCACAGGGTCCATGGCAGGACCGTATATATCGGAGCCATGAAACATTAACAAAAGTTCACCCTGATTAAGAAATCAAGCCTATAAATCTACATTCTTTCAAAGATGAAAATGTCTAGGGCAAATTATTTTCCACGGAAGAGTTACGTGAAAAGGATATTTCTCAGCTTTTTCTGGGTAAGCCATAGACCTGCTGGCTGGCATCTCCTGTTGGCGACAGTCTCTGGTCTGATGCAGGTAAAAATAAGTGAGTGATGCAGTTGAAATGTTGATTAATGCTGTGCAGAGTCAGAAAACTGTGAGTGCTTGGGTAGGGAGAGTTTTATCAACCTGGACCCTGGTCCAAATGCTAAATAGGCTTAGTACAGAGACAGAATAAGGTTTTGGTACATCATTTGTAATGAGAAGAGTGTGCCTACATAAGTACATGGTGGGGGCCACTGGGAACTGTGAGGAATATCAATTTTTATCCAAAAACCTCGAAAATTATTTGTCTTAATTATTTTCCAAGTTTAATAAATGAGGGAAATCCGACTTAAAGTTCATGAGGATTTCTCCTTGTCCCCAGTTTTGGGGCTCACCTAATGTGCTCACAGAATATGTGGCTGTGTAACTCTACTGATTTCAGGATGTCCTAGGAAATTACTATGGACCCCAGGCACCTTCTTCCTGATCACCAATAACGGAAATGACATGAGTTACAGAGCTACTCCTCTAGCTCAAAGCATTGACTATCAGGGCCAGCAGGTGGCGTAGTGGTTAAGGCGCTGATTCCCACACGACTGATGGTGGTTCCAATCTTGGACCTGGTGGCTTAAGAATCATACCAGGTATGTATTCATGCTTGCCCAAAATCCCAAAAGGAGAATGGAGGAGAAGGAATTGTGATGTGGCTGTTCCCCTGGGTGGGGTGATTTCTCACTTTCCCTCTCTCTGTCTCTCTCCAACAAGCACACATAACGAATGGCAAAAACTTAAAAAAAAAAAAAAAAAAAAAAAAGGCATTGACTGCTATTAAATTGGAAGTTATCCTGCAATACCTTACCTGCTATAATTTGAATGGGGCCCCTCCATAATTCAGGTGTTACCAATGTGACCGTATTGTGAGGTGGGGCCTTTAAGAGGTGATTTGGCCATGAGAGCTCCTCCTTTGTGAACAGGATTAGGTCCTCTTAAAAAAATGGATTGATGAAAGGGATTGGTTCTCCCTTGACCTTCAGCATTCTGCCATGTGAGGACTAAGCGAGGAGGCTCCTCACGAGATGCTGGTACATTGTACTGAAATTCTCATCCTCCAGACCGGTGAGAAATAAATTTCTTTTCTTTATAAATTATCTAGTCTGTGATTTGCTTTTATAAGAGCACAGAAGGGACTGATATTAACCTTAGAGTGGATAAAAAAAAAAAAGTATAGAGAAAGAAAAAGGAGACCAGCTACACAGAGAATTGGTCTAAGCAGATTGGTTTCTAAAGCCCTAACTTCTCCTGGGCATCCCTCAAAGTCTTGAATATTTTCTCTGTAATAATGCAATAGTCTTCTGCTGAGAAGAGAAGCAGGAGAATGGAGAGAGGTGCTCTTCAAGTAGAAAGTCACCAAGATTTCAGACCTCAGGAGCCACATAGATACACGAAGCAATCATTCCCCTCTGTTCAGTCCTGCAACAAATATCTGCTGAGCACTTACAAGGTGTCAGACATTGTTCAAGCTGCTGTGAAATCAAAAGTGAAAAAGATAGTTCCCTTTGTCATCATGCCCAGGTTCCCAGTGGCCAAAGTCTCATAAAACTTTGCTCTTCCCAAGCTGTTGGAAAGATGGAGCCAAAAACAAAAAGAGGACAGAGGAATAAAAATATCAGCAACCTAGAAAAGATGGTGAGAATCACAGTTTAGCACAAGCACACAAAGACCTGAGATAATACTGACATTCATGCAAAGTTATCTAGAAAATACTATCAGGTGGTTTCAGCTCTTCCGCCAGTTTGTTGGAGTAATCATATCACTTTTTTCCTGATTATATATTTTTTAAATCCTGATGGCAATGACTTACATTTTGTACTTCAGCAATAACACCAATTTAAAAACAAACTGTGTCCTATCATCTCATATTGATAATGCATTACATCATCTTAAATATTTTCAAAGTAGGATACTCAGATCTCCAGAAGTTGCATAATGATCTTGATAAGAATATTTCAAATGTATCGCTTGTTCAATAAACAGCAGGCTACTGAGATATAAGCATATATATATATATATATATATGCCCAGCAATCTCAGAATAAAAACCCCAGAATGGAAAAATCACATATTGAGATTTGAGATTTGATAGACTACTTTTATTTATACATCTATTTTTACATACTATTTTTAAAACTCACCCTTTCAAAGTGAGTTTTAAAAAGAATTATTTTTCCATCATTCTTTATACACAGATGACCTAAAAAAAAGTAAAACTTTCTAACCTGGATATTTTTTTCCAGTGCTTATTATTCCTTTCTAGATCTATGCTATCAGCACAAAACCTTTATGCAGGGTCTTGACTAAGTCCAAAGGTGCTCGCTATTTCAATAACAAGAATACTAGGAGTCTTTTAAAAATTCATGAAGGGTGGCCAATGAGTGGCATGGAAGTTAAGGCTGATGGATCCCACATGGCTAAGTTCACGGTCTGAGTCTGAGACCCAGAAGCTTTAAAATCATGCTGGGCACATGTGCAAGCATGCCCAAAATCCTGTAAGGAGACTGGAGAAGATATTGTAGCATGGCCCTCCCCTCTGGGGGATGATTTCTCACATTTCTTCTCTGTCTCTGTCTCTGGATTAGTGTACATGCTCTATAGCAAAAAGTTAAAAAGAAAAAAAAGTTCATGATAGGAAGTCTTGTATGTAGTGGTTAAGGGAATCTGGTCCTCCATGGTCAACCATGGTTGGAATCCTAGCACTGAGGGCTTGAAAAACATGTTGCACACATGTGCATGTGTGCCCCCTAGTCTCAACAGGATGGAGAAATGTAGACGAGATTCCAGTGTGACCACATCCCATTGGGAGGTTCTTTCTCCCACTCTGGTGAGCACATACATTCTCTGGCAATTATAAAATAAATATAGTTCATAAAAAATATAAATCACAAAAAAATCTATGCATGGACTTTAATTTTTTCTCTAAAATAAACTCATATTCTAATTCCATTGTTCCACAACAATTTTCAAGTTCCTTTGTACATAGTCCCATGTTATTCAATCATTTTTATAGGAAAACAAAAAATATTTACTGAATTAATTGAGTCTCAATCTCTGGATCTAGAGCAATATGAAAAGAATGTATTTTCTACCTTGTTTAGTCTCTTCTATTGCTTATAATATTGGGTTATCAGAAAAGTCATGACTTATTTTTTCATGTTTTTCTATGCAAAAATGTATCTGACTTTTCTGATGACCCAATAGAATATACTTGAAGTTGGTAATTTGTTAAAACAGAGATTTACTCAATTGATGGTTTGGAGGGGCATTTGTGGTGTCTTGAAGAATCACACATCACAAAGGCAAAAGAGCAGAACTTCCATGTCCATGAGTTTCTCTGCCTTATTCCCTCTCCTGAAGACTCCAGGAGTCAATCATGGAGAACCCAAACTGAAGACCTTGATCCTAATCTCCTCCCACATGTCCCACCCTTCAACACCATAATCCAATTAAATTCCATCTCCTTGATCCCATCACAACCACACCTTAATGCATGAATTTTGGGGGAATGCTCAAACATAGTACTATCCAAGTGAAAAATTGTAGAAACTTCCAATAGAACTCTCCTCTGCAAGGAGTTCTAATGCCAAGCCACAAAATTTAAATGCCTAATATGTTATATGAGGAGATACAGATATACAGAATTCATAAATCTTTGAATTCTCAACCAGCCCCATAAGGCAGGCACTATGGTAGTCTTAGGTCTTAATCATAACTGCATCCCATTACTCATGACGCTATTAGCACATAGCAGGCAATAAATAATTGCTGACTGGCTGATGGCAATGTCATAGATGTCCTAGTGCCATGACACCCACTAAACATGAAATGATGTCTATTTTTAGCATTTAGGAACCTCAAGCTGTATATAAAGGCAACTTTCATTGTATCAAGTTTTCTCTTTGGGACAACAGTCCTTGGAGTCAATAAGGGTATCTGTGTATGTGTGTGTGTTTACCCTTCAGTTTAGCCTTTAGGAATAAAGCACTGCCCTGCTTCCCTCCACCCCCACAACCACCACCACAAGACATGTATCATTTAACAGGCAAGAAAGGCCAGTAGAAACCCAATAGCAATACACTGTAATAAGTACCACAGTATCATAGGTGCTGTGGTAGAAACAAAGTTTTATGGAAGCACAGTAAGAGCAGTGTCCGCACTTACTTCCTGCTTCCTAGGATAAAGTATTGGAGCTAGCCTGAACTAAGACTCCAACTGAAGTTGCCAGTCAGGAATCATGGGGAACTTCAACAAGCAGTTTTACTAAAGGGGTTAAGGACATGCCATGGAGCAAAGGACTAAAGAGTGAAAAGGAAAAGGGTTGTTAAAAAGGAAGGAACTGAGACAGATTATGTGTTCACATGGAGAAGATGTGTGGCCACTCAAATGATAGAACCAAGAAAGAGAGAGAATACTTGATGGAATACTGCTCTAGGACATAGGGTACATTTTTCAGGAATTAGTCTTGAAGGAGTTGCTATTTTTACCCCCAAACCAATAGGGAGGGAGAGAAGATAGGAGAAAATATAAATAAAGTTGGAATTCAGTGGAAAAGAATATTAAGAGCACTGCTACCTAGTAATAATAATAGCTACAACTGAAGAACCATTGTGTTCTACGTTCTTTGAACAAATTATGTCATTGATTTCCCCAAACACCTATGAAGGTAGTAAGGTTTTCAAAACAAGGAGACAAAGTTTATAAAATCTAAGTCATTCAGTCAAGGTCAGAGAGTAAGATGTAGGCCAAAATTCTAACTCGTCATAGCTAGAGTACATGATTTTTCCACTATAACAGACCATCATTTGTAATCTTACTTTTCTTTATAAAAGTAGAAGAGCACATTGTCCACTGAAAAGAGACTAAGACCAAATTGCTTCTATGAGTGAAAGAGCAAGAGAGAGACCTCCAATAGCATGTTCATACCATGATCTACCCTGGTCTCAGTGCCTGGCATGCTCAGGGAATTCTCAGATGCAAACCAAGGACCTTTCCCCTGGGTCCAGTTGTGTTACCACCTGCACTACCACCTGACCCCCCAGCCCCAGCCAATTTATAGTTTTTAAGCAAGTGACAAAATACCAGAAAGAAATGGAAAGGGGTTAACTCACCATTATAAAAGGTATTTTAAGCAGTTTTAGAAGTTCAGCTAGCACTGGAAATCATAAATTTTAATCCATCTGTGGATTCATAGGAATTTCCTCAGTAGTGGAGAAAAGGAGAGAAAAATGGTTGGGTTGAACTGGAATTAAAGAGAGAGTTGATAATAAAATGAAGATGGTGAGACAGTATATAGTTGAAATGACTATTATAGGGATCAAGTCAAACAAGAGGAAATTTGATTTTTAAAGAGGAAGATAAAGGAGGGTCACGAAGATAAAAAGATCCTCATGGAGATAAACTGACATTAAAACAGAGAAGGGGTGAACCATAGATAGTACCTAGTAAAGGAAAGTTGAGTTACAAGTTAAAAGGATTGAACAGCAACATCATAATTTAAGCCATTTAGTTGAGTGGCTAAAGGACTGGAGTGAGAGATGGCAGAAAACAAGAACACCAAGGGGACATGTAACCACCTTGTTGGTGCATTATCACAGTGGAGTTTGGATATACCGAAGATAATAGAAGGATCTACTTGGACAGGAATTACCTATATGAAACAAAATCTTAAAGGAAATTGGAAAAGTTACTTGAAGATCAATATGTATCCATAAGAAAGATGAATGGATGAGTGAATGGCTAGATAAATGGGTGGTAGGTAGATGGTGGATATGGATGACGGTGGAGAATGGGTGACAGATGAAGAATAGGCATGTGCTTCAGAGGAGGTTGTTACAGGTAATGTATATTCTCTTAAAATTCTGAAATGGATCAGTTATGCCACAATTCGCTTGTTCACCTAAAGATATATGTACCATTTTCCTCTGAAAAGGTAACAGGTTATAGACAACCAAAATTAAAAAGTAGACTACACAGAAACAAGTAATGATGTTTGTCTTTACAACATGATATTGTGTGATTTTTGTGTGATTTCCTGCTTTGGACTTTCCTATATTTTTCTTTCTTCTTAAGAATTATTTAGTTTAATTTTTAAATTTGCTACAGAGCACACACACTTACCAGAGATAGATAGAGAAAAGAGGGAGAGGGAAAGTGAAAAAGTAAGCTTCCAAGTCTGGGACTCAAATCACGGTCAGCCATGTGGGAGTCCAGTGCCTTAATTACCACATCATCTACTGGCCCCCTTCCTATACATCTCAAATGTTCAACAATGAACATATATTACTTTTGGAATATGAAAAGTTAATATTTTAAGGAACAAAGGTATTATATCACTCTATAGACATTTAAAAAAAACACTATACAAACATGCTGTGGGCCATGTGGGAAGTTTGGGGATTTTTTTTTTTTTTTTGTATTTTAAAAACACACACATAGTTTGGGACCAGCAGTTAGCATAATGATTGTGTCGCTGGACTCCCACATAGTCTACCGCTGTTCGAGTCCCGGACCCGGTGGCTTAAACTCACGCTGGACGCGCGTGCATGCGTGCCCAAGATCCTGAGAGGAGAATGGAGGAGAAGGGATTGCGGTGTGGCCATCCCCCCTGGGGGGTGATTTCTCGCTTTCTGTCTCTCTGTCTCTCTCTGTCTGTCTGGCGAGCTTACACGCCCTATAGCAAAAACCTCTCCAAAAAAATCAAAATAAATTTTTAAAATTAAAAAAAAAAGAAAAAAGAAAAAAAGGCAACAAAAGGGGGGAGGGAGAAGAGAAGGTTAACAGAAACCACGCAGGAGGAAAAGTGTAGGTTTTGTGTATATATACACATTTTCTGTGTATGAATTTGCCTGTGTGTATATGTGTATTTTTAGATTTTTAAACATGGGGCATATAGAACACAAACAAATACATGTTAACTTCTAGGAAAAAAGTAAATATTAAGTAATTTTATTTACTGCTATAACAATAACAGCCACAACAATTCATCCTGAAAACCTGAGCTAAGCTTTAAGATTTCTCTTTCAAATTCTGTGTGTGGTCAGCCTTCATTTAGGAATAAATCCATCCATATTACTTGATGATGTTAATGAGCAGCCAAGCCTATGCAAGTCTTCCAAATGTAATCCTTCTATTTGTTTCTCTTAGGATCCAAGCTCTAAGTGTTAGGATTCTGTTTTCTTCCGTCTTTTGTAGGGGGTCTTGGACAGCAGCACCCATTCTGCTGACTTTCTACAACTGCTTTTGGGAAAGGCCTGTTTAGGAACGTGAGGGCATAAAGGATTCAGACACAGAATTAAGCCTCTCCTTATGGAAACAATTATGTGGCAGATTCCACCTGGTTCTAAGAACCAGGCTATAGGAGGGGAAAGAAAATCCTACTTTGTGTGCAAAAGGGCCCCTGAAAATGTAGCTTGGAAATATCGTTCACCCCAGCTCAAGATGCTTAGGCCCCCATCAGGAGCCCTAATTTATTTAGACTTTTAGAACTTTAAAGAAGAGAGAGTGCTGTTTCTTCAATGAAGATTCTTCTCTATGAGCTCATATCAATAAGCACTTTGATCAAGGCGTGATTTCTGAGTCAATAATTGATATCGTACATATGATTTTAAACCAAAGTAAGTTATTTTGAGCAGTAACGCATTTGGGAGCTGAAAACACGGACAAGGGATCAACACAAACCCAAACTTTGGGAAGCAGGATCACCATTAAATATTCATAGAATATGCCACATCAATGCCATTTCCTATATTGTTAACCTACAGAAAATAAACACTTCTAGGTCTTTTCAAGTCTGTTGTTTTTAAACTTTTCTAGGACTGTTTCTTCCAAAGTCATACAGAAGGAAAAAAACCTGAAAGGACATCTTCACAAGAAAGCCATGTTTAGATGCATTTTCTAGTCTTGCTTGTCTGCCCTTCCACACACCCCACTTGTTCATTGAGGCCTCCAAAGAAAACAAAAGCTTTGCAAAATTACTCATTTAAAATCCTAATGACTTTTTCCCTGTATAATCACCACTCAGTTGAGCCCAAGCTTCTGTGTTTACTACTGTCCCAGCTACTACTCATGAACAAAAGGGAGCCTGGACTTCATGAGTCTGTGAGATTTTCACCTGAAATGTATCCTAAAGCCTTCCTTAGTCAATATTTTCACAGACAGACAGCTGTAATTAATCCAGGTTTTACTTAAGCTAACAAATGATTCTCCTTCACAAGAGCAGTTGTAAATTGAGTCATGAATTTGCTAAAGTTCTCCAGGTTGCTGACAGAGCCCACCTTTAAGGGGAAATCATGAGATGATAAGACTCCCCTCCCTACTCATTAAAGTAAGAATTTCTGCATTTCTAAGGACCTCATCTGTGCCACACGGAGGTTTGCATCTGATGGTTCCTCTCGGTCTTGTGCTGATCATCACTTCCTGGAGGTCTTGCTGCCTCTGTGACCTAGGCATTCTGAGATAAACACACAATTCCTAGCCTGCTCTACTTCAGTAATGCTGAAAGCAGAGAGGAGCTGTGGGTACTTGAAAGACATAGTTCTTCTGATTTGGGACCTAGGACATTCATGCCACATGTCCAGGGCCATTGGTCACATAGGGATTACCCCAAGCCCAAAATGACACCCTTATCTAGTTCTGTGTTCTCGTTCCTTGCCTTCCTTTGTCCTAGAAGCATCTTGTGATGAGTAACTGATTTATTCTGATTAAAAAGTTATCTTTATTCCAGTGCCCCCCTCTCGAAACCTTTTCTAATCTTTGACTGAGGTACTGACATGCAGAGATAAAGACAGAGATGGGTAGAGATGGAGAGAGAGTATAGATTTTAGCCCAGGACTGAAGTCAGCAGTTGGCTGCTGAAGTTGCCTGCGAACCCGCCACGGCCTTGTCCTGTGACACTGAAAGATCACACCTCCAGAAACCTATAGGGTAAAAGAGACTTTGCTAAGGCTGTCACTAAAGGCGGAGGGTGCTCTATTCCTTTCCATCCTTCTTATTCTAATGCTCAATGTTTTGAGTTTTGGGGGGAAAGCAGGAGATTCTAAAGCAGTCACTGTAGTTACTGTGATTCTTCAATAACTGATCTAGTCAACAATGGCAGACGAATATGGCAAAAAAAAAAAAAATCTCCAAAACATTTTTGGTTATGTAGGAAAAAAAAAAAACACCTTTCATTATTTTACTCTACTTTTTTCTGCCAGTCTCCTCCCCACCGCCAACACCAGGGAAGGGGTGGGGTGAGGAAAGAGGCTATTGAAATGAAACCAACACAACTGGAAGAAAGCAAAGAAAAATAGTCTCATTGTACACAGATTGGGGATGATAAGAGAAAGGGGACAGACAACAATGAGCACCGAGGCTTTGACTTAAGCTTTGGAAAGTTGCAGTTTTCATCCACCAGGACGGAAACATGGCCAACAGAGAAAGCTGTATGCACAGGGTGGAATTGGGAGTTCCAGTCAAGATACACTATTAGATTTGTGAGTGTATAGGTCTTATGGGGAGTTAGGTATAAGAGTTTAAAAATTCAGAGAAAGAGGCCCAGGATAGACAAAAATAAGAAATAGTGTGGTTTCCATTTTTAGTTTTTGCTTTACCATTCTTAACACTTTGGGAAATCCATGATCTATAATTAGTATGCCCATATCCCAATTCCTTTAATTTAAGACTATCTGAAAAGAAAGGAAGAGAGGAAGGAATGAAGGGAAGGAGGGAAGGGAGAGAGAAAGACTGATAGACTGATTTTTGGGAGATTTGCCACCTAAGAACATGTTAAATCCTACGCTCAAGCTTTCTTCTGAGAGAGGGCACACTCCTGACCAGTTTTAAGTCAAACCCTAAAAACCCTTTACTATGTTTCTACAGATACACATCTTTTAATGTTTCTAAGTCATTCCTGGTAGATCTTCCATTAGAAATGGCTCATAACATTTTAACTTGAAGTTTATCTACCTCCAGCCTTTCAAATAATTAAATATTTAAATGCTCAGGGAAGCTGGCTTTCATGAAGCAAGAATGCTTTTGCAATGCAAATTTTCACTCTTAATTTCTCTGCTGGGTAAAATAAGACTCACAAGGATTGGGTTTGCTTCTGGTGCATGTAAAACAGGATCTGTACCCCGGAAACCAATCTTCTCTGTACTGGGATGCCCACTCAGTGTCAGAAGACACCTCTCACAGAACTGTCATGAAATGGAAAGGGAAGAGGAAGTGAAGAGAGAGCACAATCCAATCGGCTCAGGTACATTTCTTCTTTTTTATTTTTTTTCTGCGTTGAATTTCTTTTTTTTATTTTAAAATTTTATTATGATTTCTGGTGTATATAGGATGTATGTCTTTGTGAGCTACAGAATGTTTCTTAAGGCATGCATACATTGTACAATAATTAAATCAAGGATATATTCTTAATCATTTTTTCAGCATTGAACATTACATTAGGCTGTACACATTTCTAGTCCTACTAGTTTTTGAAATATGTATAAATTGTCCATATTTTTTTACGCTGCTTTGTTAAAGCATCCCATAGCCTCTTCCCCTATTTACCTGCATTCTTGTGTCTATTATAAAATTTCTCACGAATACTCTCTCTCTCTCTCATACACACACACACACACACACATCCTCCCTCAAGCCTTTCCTGGTATCTACCACTGTCTCTGATTCCTGGCCCTTTCTTCACAATCAGCTGTTCTCATGGAACCATGGGAAGCCTGGAGCCTTCTGAGATAATCTGCAGTTCCATGTCTCCAGAGTGGGCAGACTAGGCCTCCAGAAGAAGGGCTCACACCAGGCTTGCTTTCTGGAGTATCCCTGGCTGGTGAGGCCCTCGCCAGCTGCCCAGCAAGAAACTAGAGAAGCAGACAGCGCAGAAGGAGTTAGCGCTGTTCGCTAAACACAGCCCCCGGCCCTGCAGTGACCCTTACCTGTGGGAAATCAGTGTGTTTACATCTGCTGGAAAAAGGGTTAATCTAAGGGGCTGTATTTGCATCCGCCTTTACCTTCTTTTCTCTAGATTTCTTACACATTATTGTCCCGTAATTTTTCTTCCATAAATTATTCTACTGCAGGCAAGAATTTTGCTGATACTCTCTTCATTTACTAAGAAAAAACGAGAACTTTCTTCTCCCTCAATTTAGTTTTGAGAAAGTGAACACAATTGGGCAAGTATGGACAAAGAAGACACAAAAAGGAGCAGGGCTTGGGGGGAGGACCAGCACCAGAATTCAACAGAGCCTTGTCCCTGCTGTCTTCATCTGCATTAAATTGGTCATGACCTTCCAGGTGTCTTTAAGGTTGAAGTGTTTGCTGGACCATTTCGAGCTGAGCCTGTGGGTCCACGTGGCCCTCCTGACATCAAGAGGCAGCTTTTAAAAGAACAGAGGCACCTTGTCAGGGCTCAGGGGTCACTAATAGCCTGCCTTGGGCCCTCCAATAGGTCATGTTCGGCTTCCTCATCCAACACAAAGGGAAAGGCGAGGGAGGCTGGGAGGGTAGGGGGATAATTATCATTCTGGTGTTTTTTTCCTCGGCCCGGAGTTATGCTCCATGTCACTGTGTTAATGTGCCTGCAACCAGGGAGACACATAATGCTCCTCTCAGCCCTGTTTATTAGCAAGATCCATTTGCAAAAGGCCCTTCTTTTGTGCCACAATATGAATGTGCTTTGATGGCAAATAATTACGGCAGTCCTTTTGACATGAAGATCCACAGGCTGCCCCAGTTAAGCCAGTAATTAGCCTGTCCTCCTTTTTTTTATTATTATTATTGAGAAACTACAAATTATCCTCATATGTGCACCGGCCATTGCTTTTTCTTCTTTCTATTCTCCCTCTCTCTCCTGCTCACTCTCTCCTGCTCGTAGCTGGCTCTTTTCTCTCTCCCTCTCCCTCGTCTCCCTCCGCACTTTGGATAAGCGGAATACAGCTGCACAAAAGCAAGATAAAGCTCGACCATCAAGATGATGAACAATCTGGATGAAGAGCCTTCGAGATGAACACAAAAGCTGGAGAAGTGCAGTTGATGTAGGCCTAGACAGCTGAAGAATGCTGTGGTCTCAGGATGAATAGCCCTCATTTGTGAATATACAGATTTTCCACGATGAATAAAAACTGAGTGGAGGTCACAATAAATAAACTTTTTCCCCCCATCTTCTTAAATAATAATTCAGGTTCCCGGAACCAAACAGCTGTAAATTGAAGGTTGTGCTTAGTTTTCTCAACTCTCAAAGGGGATAATTAAGCTAAGATCACATTGTTTGATATATTAGTGTAATGATGAGCTACTATATGCTGCTTGTTGCGAGTTATTTTAGTTTTTCTCTCCTATTATCTGGATTTTTTTTTCTTTTAAATTACATTTCAAATACATTTTAAATGTAGGAACAGCAGTTCTGAAACAGAGTTTGCCCTATGTTTGGATCTACTTGAAATGTATTCATATAACATTTAATTAAAGCAGCAACATCCCCTTTAGAAAATGCATGGAGGTAGAAATATCTATATTATCTGACTAGTTCTGACATAATCTTGCCAAAAGGCTGACTCTTTTTCCTTATTGGTGCAGGATAATTAGACCATCATTAACCTCCTGAAGCGTCACTGTCAGTATTTCTTGGCGTTATAAAATCAGGATTTGGGAAGATTTTCATAATTTTGCTTAAGATCACTGAGGAGGCAAAGATCAGTTCTGAAACATGCTCAGCTTAGAAGATTTCTGGGAACCAGAATCTGTGAGGCTACACTTTATAAAGGAACTCAGCCCAAGGGAAAAGCCCAAACAGTGTCCCTTTGCTCTTCGTAAAGCTGGCTTCCATGTGTGAAGTCTTGACCATAAAAAGGCCCAAATGTTGTTTTGTGTTTTATTAATGTTGGTTAGATTGTCATTTTCTTCCAATCATTTTAGAGCTGAAAATATGTTGAAAAATCGGAATAGCTATGTCAAATAAAAAAGAAAAATAGTACGTTTCTAGAAACACTTTTTTCTCCATTTTTTTGGTAACTGTAAAATATTACTGATTTAAAAAGCTACCATTTACTGTTGAATGTTTGGTGGGTTTTTTTGTGCTTATTTGGTTGGTTGGTTAACTGGTTATTTTTCTTGGGACTTTTTCTACTCTTCCTAATTAGTTCCAGTCTAAAGTGGTGCCTACAATCACCCTTTTCTGGAAAGTCACAGATTTGAACCAGGTATAGAAAACTACTTATGAACAGGAACACTGAGCTCTCATGGAGAATCCGCCCTTGAGTCCACTATGATATAAGCTCCAACAAAAGATAGCAACTTCGTACAGATCCCAACAAGGAGACCTTTCATTCAAGGAGACCCACCCATTGCATGATGGGAACCACCTTTCTCCAGTCTATTGAGAGAAACTCTACAGAAAAGGAAGCAACTAGATGTCCTATGTGTGCAAAATGCAAAAGCAAGGACCCCAAAAGCACTTCCCTAGAGAATGATCATGCCACAATCTCTTCTCCATCTCACCCTCTTTTGGAGATTTTAGGCATACACACACACACAGAATGTTTTTCAAATCACCAGGTCTAAGATTTGAACCATGCAATCGGCCATGTGGGATTCGATCACTTTAAACACCACACCACTGTCTGACCAGCTTCATTAACTTTTAGGTGGAAGGAGCAGGCCAGATCTGGTAGGCTGTATAGGCCTGACAGCTATTTAACATTTCTCTCACAATACTTTTCTCCTTAAGACTTACTAATTCCACTCACAATTTATTCAACACCCCTATAGGTATGTGGTACTGTTCCACACTGTAGAATCTAGAAAAGAAACAATACAGGCCACATTCCTGCCTTTATGAGATTTACATTTCAGTGAGTGGAGATAGACAGTAAACAAAGAAATGAATCAAATATAGCATGCTGGGAAGTGATGAATGACACTAAGAAATACAAGGTATGTGGATGTGGAAGAAGGAACTAGGTATATTTTATTTAGGCTGGTCAGGAAAAGCTGACTGAATAAGGTGATTTTTGACCACAGACCTGAATTAAGTGAAGGAGGGAACGATGTAAAACCTATGTAACTTTTTTTGGGAAAATGCTTTTCCAGTTAAAATTTAACCTTAGGTCAAAGACTCTGAAGCAAGAGCATGTTTGGCATGTGTACTCTCAGAAAAAAAAAAAAAATGAGAGAGAGAGAGAAGATAAGGCTGAGCAAGGTATTAAAGGGGAGGGAAGAGTAAGAGCAGACAGACAGCTAAATTGTGTAGGATATCTCACTATTGAGAAAAAAAAAAATCCCAGCAATTTACTCATTCTGAACATTGAGGATTTGTCTTTTCTATCCTTCTTATTTCTGTTTGTTTACCCTTACGAGCTACTGAAAGGATATTCCAAAGTGATGGAGATCTGATTGACTCCCTGTAGTTTCATATTATGAAATGGCAGGTGCTGACTACCAAAAATATAGTACAATTAAATGTCTATTGCAGATGCAAAGACCCTCTCACCCCCTAAAAAAATATGGACAAGATTTGAACAAACAATACCAAACAAAATATATGCCTGGAAAAGAAACAAATGAAATATTGCTCAATATCATAAGTCATTAGGAAAATGTAAATTAAAACTATGGGATATCACTACATATCTATTGGAATTGCTCAAATGAAAAGACAAGTGACAATACAAAATATTTTCAAAGATGTAAAGCAACTGGAATTCTCATATAGGTCTTGCAGGAATCCAAAATGATAAAATAACTTTGAAATATAACTTGATAGTTTCGTATAGCATTAAACATATATTTATAATATGACCCAGCAATCACACAAAGGGACCCCACACCCATGCCTTTGTTCATGAACACATACAAACTTGTGTACAAGTATCTAGAGTACTTCATTTATAATCAATAATGGCCAAAAAACAGTCAAATTACCACTCAAGGGGCGAATGGATAAACAAACCTAAATATACTCATATAATGAATGCAATACTCCTTAGTAACAAAAAGGATGACTACTCTATACAAAACAATGCTGATGAAACTCAAAAGCATTTTGTTAGGTGACAGGAGCCAGAATATAAAGGACATGTTCTGGTGATTTTATTTTTTTAAATCTTATTCACATTTAATCGTGGTATATCTCTGTATCGTATAAGTAACACACACTATGGTTTTTCAAAGTAAGCCTGTAGTACATGATAATCAAATTAAGGATATTACCACATGCATCATTTTCAAAGGAAAACTTAACATTTATATAACATTCTCAAAAAGCAAAATTATAGGGTCAGTAATCAGATAAGTGGCTTCTAGGAATGAAAATTAGGGCGGAGAACGTGACTACAAAGGAGAATAAGAAAACTTTTGGGGAAGATGGAAATATTCTCTACCTTAATTGTGGTAAAAGTTACACATCATATAAGTTTGTTGAAACTTACAGAACTACACACATTAAAAGGATGAATTTTATTGTGTATAAATTATAATTTAGAAAAGACTGTTACAATAATGATCCATTCTTGGGTAAGAGAGGGTATCCAATGATGATAGATTTTTTTAAAACTAAGTTTAGCACTTTCATCTTCCATACTGAAGAAAACATTAACTTGCTGAATAGACTATCTCTGCCGATAACTTATTCTCACTTTTGTCTGGGATGGTGTTTTCATGGGCCAGGGGCAGAAGAGAAGCCAAAGATTCAGGCTCTAGTAAGTGGAACCCTACATTTCAGAACTGTTGCTATTCCGTACTTGGCTCGCATTCTGTAAATGTAGATGTCCAGGCAAGGCAGAGCTCGCCATTCCCTCTCCAACAGTCTCTCAGCATGAAGTCTGTGACAATCTAGTGAGCTTCCAAAAGACACACAATCTTGTCACTCTGATTTCTCTTTATAGTCATCCAACATATCAAAGACCCAGACTCAATCCAGAAACATATCCAACATCGATTATTTGTAACACATTTGAACAAATGTATGAATATCTTACCTACTTTTAAAAGCTCTGAATCCAATTAAATTTATTAAGTAGAGAAACTGTGTATATTAAAGATAAACTACAAACTTCCAACACTATACAGAAAGTGTCACTTAATTGGTACAGAGTACAGACCATTGCTCTCCTTCCAAATAGAAGTGTTCCAATTAATAAAATAATTCTGTATTGTTCATTGAACATCTATTATCTGTCAACCCCTTTACATATATCATCTCATTTAATCATCATAACAACTGTGAGATTTGAGTTTGTTATCCATATACAAGCAAGGAAATAGAACCTCAGAATACGTGAGTAACTTGTCCACAGTCTGTCAAATTGTTGAGCCAGGATGGGAACTCAGGCAATCAATTGCAAAGTCTAATGGTTTTCCACTATCCTCAGCTGTGTTGGATGAGAAACAGTCATGACCGTGATAAGATTTCAGCTAGACATTATAGAGTACAGAATTCTACAAAAGCAACAGAAAGAACAAGTATGATGGAAAACCTAAGAACTGTTAAGGGGGGAATGAAAGCAGCAGAAATACAATATCTACTTTGCAAATAACATTAGATTGCTTACAGCCTGTGTTAGCTCCCAAATACTTTATCATAAGTTTAGTGAGTAAACAGCACTTTCCTTTTTATTTATACCTAGCCTCTAAATCAGGTCAAAATATTTGAAAAATAGAGACCTCACCTACTGAAATGAATTGCCGATGTTAGGAATTTTCTTCAAGGAGGTGGTGGTGGGGAATTCATTCGAGTTGGCTTAGGTGAGTTATTCCCTACTCTGAACCTCTCAGTTAGCTCTAAGAAGAAAGAGCAATGCAATAACACCTACCACAAACCACAAATAAAAATACCTATACTCTTTTATCCCTGAGTTATAGCTTTAAGATTAGACATTTAAAGTCAGAATTATCTAATGCAACCCAAGACCTTCTCATGAAGGGTCCACACATCTTGCTTTGCACAAAGAAAAGGACCTTCTTTTATACATTCATGTTCCATCCCCATCTCAGTCTTCTGATGCTCAGAACTGAGGTAGCAGTGAAAAATTCTGAAGAAGGCATAGATTGTAGCCCAATGAGAAATAATTAGAAAAATGCATACTATAGACCAACCAAAAAAATTTAAAAAATGTCATAACTAGTCAATTAGTTAATGTTTAAATGGTAAGCATGATGGACATCTTTTTCCTTTTCTTTTCTTTTTTTTTGTTTTTTGTTTTTTGTTTGGTGATTTTTTTTTTTTGAGAGGTTTTCACTATAAGCGCGTGTGCTCGCCAGACAGACAGAGAGAGACATAGAGACAGAAAGCAAGAAATCACCCCCCAGGGGGGATGGTCACGCCGCAATCCCTTCTCCTCCATTCTCCTCTCGGGATCTTGGGTATGCATGCACACGCGCCCGGCATGAGTTTTAAGCCACCGGTTCCAGGGCGCGAACTGCAGTCGACTACGTGGGAGTCCAGCAACATAGACATTATGCTAACTGCTGGTTCCCTTGTTTTTGAAATAAATTTCCAGGTAATAATTATTTTCAACTTTGCAAACCATCATTCTGAGTTGTAGCACAAAAACAGCTTGTGGACAATACTTAGATAAATAGGTGTGCTTTATTCCAGCAAAACTCTATTTGTAAAAGCAGGTGTTCTCAGCTCTAGAACAAGTAGCTATTTGGGGAGGCTCAACTACTACCGAGCTCAACATGTAGGACTTCAGAAATTCCAAGAGTTGCAGTTCATCCAAGGATGTTGCCCACTGCTTTAGTTCACAGGTCATATGTGCTGCCTACCCATGGCTACCATGTTCTCCATTTCCAGATTGTTCTTTTTACTTGACTAGCACTTAAACTGCTCATGGATTTCCATTAGCAATTGTGGCAAAGGCAGTGGATTTATTAACTCTTTTTCTTCACTCAATATCCTCATTTATAACAAGGTATGTGCTGGAGAACACAGAGCAAGATCAATAACCAGAATGAAATGGGGAGATGCATGATGTTAGTTAACTACTCTTTATTCCCCCACTTCATTTACGATCCTTTGTTTCTCTTTTTACTCTCCCTCAGCTTCTCCCTCTCTCTGCTTCTCCACACTGATTTTCATTTTGCTCTAATCAAAAACAACATATATTTTATTGGCCCCATATTAACTATATGGTTCAGTTGATTATGACCAGGTTAAGGCAGAATTACTTTTTGAGCAGTATGAACATTTAGGAAAAGTACACCTTAAATCTTCCAAGAAGGCTCTCTTCTTCGCCATTCAAACTCAAGACTCTCCAAAGACATCGTCAATCAGCAACTAGTTTTAAAATTCTCTTTAAAATGTTTTACTAGTTCACTTTACTTGGCACTTTTATCGCTATTTATATCTGTAAAGTGGTAACATAATTAGCAAAGCTATTAATGTTTCTTATGCTTAGTAGTATTAATGTTACAAATCTCTATAAATCTGACTTACAACAAAATAAATAATGATGATAACACTGTCGAGCATCAATATAACTCACTGTACAGCTTTGTATAAACCAAATAAGCATTAGCTCCATTAAACAGCTTAATCAGGGCCACTTAACCAACTTCCCTTTGAATTGTTCTTGGGGCCCAAGAGGAAGCATTGAACAAATATTCCCTAATTCCCCTATTTTTCATAACACAGGATGGCATAGGAGGCTTAATCCTCCTGACTGGTTCTCAATATATTGCTTCAGTAGAAAGCGGTTCCTTTTATTGGGGCAGAATACACGTAATAAAATTCTACATCTGTTCTTTTGCTAAAACTAAGGTAATTGAAGTCCCTGAACACTCGGTTATGTGTATCTGGACCTTCATTGGGCTGGTAGCCTGTTCTACTCTACAAGGGAAAGATTTGTTCTGACACAGAGCCCTCCTTTTGAAGAGATTTTTCCTGAACAAAAGCCCACAAATCTGAGGTCAGAACCCTTTTCTTGGGGTGATGAAAATTCCATTTATTTTACTATCTGGTTCACACCCAACTACCTACCTACACACAGACGCAGGGAATGTAATCTTATCTACAAGCTCTTCCTAGCATTCTAGTTTTTAGTAACCAGAAAGAATTAAAATGAACAACCCTGCACACTGGTCCTGAGTAATGGGCCTTCAAAAACCGAAGTATTAGACAAATATATCAGCTGTGAGATATAACACCAAGGGCTAGTTCCACGGTATCAGCATTTTTAACTTTCATTCGAAAGTGACTGGATGATAAGAGGGTACAATTCGTATTTTGAATTCAGGGTGAGACGATCTTTTTAATAAAACTGTTTTCCTATATAGCCATATATCATTTCTTACCAAAATGTAAAACAAAGCCCAGATCTTTCTTTTCTCTCTGAAACCTCCATAATGATAGATTTCCATTGTATTTTTTTCATTTCTCAAATGAATTTTTCAAGCCAAACTTTTGTTGCTGCTGTTGTTGTTGATGGTGCCAAAAGGTTTCAGAAAATCTTTCTTCATGCAGAAAGCAGCTTGCAAACCCAGACAGAGATGGAAAGGAAGTTGTTTGGGTGAATAATGAGAGCCGAGTCGGAGCCTCCCATGGTGGCATGTGTGGGCCCCAATGAATAGGATAGCACTTTGTGTGTTCAAAAGGCAGTCTTTTTTTCTATTATCCTTGGCCTGTTGCGCTGGCCGGCTAATGAGTGGACACGCATTACCATTCATTAGCATTTTTATGGCACTTTCTATTTGCAGTGCACATTACAAATTGTATTTGTTAACCTCACAACGTTCCTTGTGAGATCATCACCATCGATTCACTCTTAGAGCTCAGTCTCTGCTCAGGGGCTACAAGTGCAGGAACAAGATTAAGAACAGAAAATTTACACAGAATTTGGATCGGATTCTAACAAGGACAGCAAAGGATGCTGAGTTGGAGGACATGCCTGTGCTCCTTGACAGCAACTCCAACTCCTTACAGTTCCGCTTGTCTTTGATATCTGTCACCTGTGAGTTAATTCAAGTCCTCTCTAAGCCTCATCATTATCAGACTTCTTGCCTGATAACAAGACTCATGTGTGTTTTATTGGCTTACAAAATCTTTTTCTTTTTTTAATTTTCATAGAACTGGTCCTTTTACATTTTGACATGCAGCCAGTGTTTCTGTCATTGATGACAAAGAACATATGTTTACTTTCCATAATCTTAATTACTCCATAGATCATATCCTCTCTCTGGTTTGGTCTTTCCAGAACCAAATCTTTCTAAAATGCCATGTATGTTCATATGGTGTCCCCTTGGTCACTTTAGTGACCTTTCCTTCATTTTCTTCTGCATATACTATATTGATTATGTCAATGTCAGATGGAACACTTAATTCTTTTTTTTACAACCCATCAGTACTCCTCCCAGTTCCCAGAAATCAGGAGAAAAGACGCAAGAGATAAAAATATGGTGGTATATTCTGGAGCAAAGTTAATGGCAGAGGCAGAGTGAGCTCTGGGTGAATCTTTGTCAATTGGACAGTCTCAGTGACCTAAAAAGAGGAGCCCAATCTGTAAAGTCTTTCAGGGAGTACCTCTGAGACAAGAGTTGACTAGTCTCAAACTTCTGCATCAAAAGATCAGTGGAGATGAAGGACAAGCATAGGGCCAGAGAGAGTAGGCCAGGAATGTCTTTGCGAGTGTACGACACCTTCATAGGGTTGCTGCCCTCCAGCAGAGGTGCACACAGGCACAGCGTGCAAAACTGTGAATCTCATCGAAATGCCTTGCACAGATTCAGAAAGAGTCCTTAAATCACAACACGGTTTGCCAAATGCCTACCACATTCACTTTTCTTCATTTTGAAATAATGTCAGACTTGAAAGCGCTATAAAACTGGCACAAGAAAAAAAATAAAATAAAAAATAAATAAAAAATCTCTCCAAAAAAAATAAATAAAACTGGCACAAGGAATTTATACATACTTTACCCAAATTCCTAAACTACTGACACCTTAGATAACCATCGTAAAATTACCAACATCAGGATATTTACAGTGAAATAATATGATTATTGAATCTGAAGACCATATTCAAAGTTTGCCAATCATCTATTAAAATCCTCCACCTTTTTTTCAGTTCATTTTCCAATCCTGGATTACACATTGCCTTGAGACAAATCTTCAGTTTTTCTTTTATCTTTCCTGACCTTAATATTTTTGAATAGTGCAAGTATTTATAGAAACATCCCCCAATTTGGGTTCGTCTAATGATTCCTTATGATTAAATTCAGGTTGTGCATTTTTGCCAAGAATATCCCAAATGTGGTGTTCTGTCCTCGCAGTGCACATCAGGAGGCACACGACTTAGATTTTCCCATTAAAGATGTTAACTTTGATCACTTGATAAAAGTGGTATTTGTCAGGTTTCTTCACTGTAAAAGTACTATTTTTTTCCTTTGTAATTTATATGTATTTTGAGGAGATACTTGGAGACTATGTAAATATCCTGCTTATCATTATACTTTCATATACTAATTTTAGCATTCTTGACAAATTTCTTTATATGCCAACATTCTGCTAAGCACTTTTTATGTATTATTGCATTTAATTTTCATATCCACATTAAGAGGTAGATATTATTATTATTAGACTCATTTTATCAATCAAGATTTAAGGCTCAGAATAATTAAGCAATTGACCCGGACATATCATTTCTAAATAATAGAACCAGGGTTTGAACCTAAATCTGATTCTACCATTCCTGTAAATCAGAGGAGAGGCATACCAGCACCTACAACCTTCATATATGGCCCCGGGCTATCTTATTCTGCTACCAAGGGTATATTGCTACTTAGAAGCATGGGCTACACTATGAATGGCAAAACTATTGACATTCCAAATCAAGACAGAAAGTATAAAGTATGTTGTGAAAAGAATACAGGGAAGTTATGCTTAACTGAGTTGGAATTGGTACCATATTTATCATTTCATTCTTGTTTTCTATTTCTCCCTTTTTTCCTTCTAGTTTTTTTTTTTTTTTGGCCTCTTTTAATTCAAACATAACCCTTTCATCAGCAAAGCGAATTTATACAAATGGCCCAACCTTCAGGAATTTAACACTTAGATTAATGAAGGCCATTGCTGACCTAGCAGACAAATTCTAAGAGTTAAGAATCTCTAGTATAAGGACCAGCAGATGGCCTTAATGGTTACATCGCTGGACTCCCATGTAGCCAACTACAGTTCAAATCCCAGGCCCGGTGGCTTAAAACTCATGCTGGGTGCATTTGTGTGCATGCTCCAAATCCTGAGAGGTGAGTGGAGAAGAAGGGATTGTGGCATGTCCAGGCCCCCTGGGGGGTGATTTCTGATTTCTATCTCCCTGTATCTCTCTTTTTCTCTGTGAGTACACATGCCCTATAGCAAAAAATCTCTCAAAAAAATAATAATCTCTAGTATAAAAGCCATAAAGCAGGTATGTTCTAAGGCCTGGTGGATGAACAAAGTATTAGTGAGAGCTCTTGGTCACTGCACAGTTAATTAATGTAAGGTCATCATAACAAAAAACAACCAAAAAGCAAATAAACCTCTCTTCTCATTAAATATTAATTTACACCATTCCATTGAGTTCAGAGTTCAAATAATATCACCAAATGATATCTGTTTATTTTCCAAGTTTTATCTCTGTTTATCTTTGTTCAGCTAAAACTGGCTCTTCATACTGCAGCAGGGAAACTGTTAGCAGCCCTTCATTTTCAGCATGGCAAGCCCATAAGGAAGAAGCCTTTTCTATAGCTCCTCCAGAGTCTCAGGAAGATTATGATTGGCCAGATTGGGTCAGGTGCTCGTTTGAACCAATGAATAAGGCAGAAGTGGTGAAATACTCAAACTGGCTAGATGACAGTCACATGTCTGGCCCTGTGGTGGAGTCAATCAGTTGGATCAAGCATATGGAATGATCCTCTCACAGGAAAAAGAATCTTGTTGTTAGAAGGAATGGGAAAATATAATCAACAGTCACAGATACCAGATATCCATCATAATCTACATAACAATTAGCAGAGAATGTAGTGGCCCTATTCCTTTCAGCTTTTTTTGGACCTGTCCAAGTACCACAAATGTTTTCTTCTCTGGCCTTCAGTGGTGTTACCTCTCAAGTCATGTACTCTTGTTCCACACAGCTCCATAATAACTGGGTATGGCATTTCTAATTGGATGACAAGCTCCTAGAGGACAGAAGTCCTATCTCACTTCTAATAGACAACCCATTTTAGATCCCAGCAAGTCCACATAGTAGACACCACAATGCTAAAATTATGAGCCAGAAACTTCTGCTATCATGCCAGCCTCGCTCAGGCTTCCACGTTGACCGTCCGTTTGACCGTCGGGCAAATTTACACTTCTTCATGAAGTGGGGACCTGAACACAAGGCAACAAAGCAGGCAAGAGCCTATTTCTGTTTGGGATCCCAACAAAAAAGAAAACTCTGCAGGTACTTCCGACCAAGATTACACCTGGCCCCAAAAAGTCCTTCTTTCAAAAGTTATCAAGAATTTCCTCAAATGAGAAAGCTTAGAAAAAATTTTAAATGAGATTTTAGCCCCTGCCACTGATAGAAGAGGAACTGCCATGTAAGAAGCGGAAAGAAGAGACAAAAAATCCTTCGGTCCTGTATTACCAGCCCCACTTCTGCCACCCGCTACAGCACTGGGCTTCCACAGACCCCTGACCTCGTGCTGGGAAAGTAGTCACGTGGAGCTCAAGTTATCAGACATCACCCGCCTGGGTGCAAGCTTCTGACTTTTGTCTGTGTTTCTATTACACAAATGCCACCAATTCTGTCTTTGCAAGATTGAATTGAAGATTGAGCTGCTGGGAAATCCAAGGAGCGGAGCCTTGCCTTCCCCTCTGCTCCTGCCAGAGACCCAGGGCTGGTCTCCAGTACATCCCTAACTGCGTATGGCTCCCACAGGCAGATCTGGAGGAGATTTATGTTTATCCACGTTCTCATGCCCGCTGGCCTTCTGAATCAAAGGTGGAGTTATAAACCAAAGAAATTTACTGCAAGACTCCAGTATGCGCTTGTGAAGCTGAAGCATTTCGCTCCTTTTAATAAGGTTAAAAATAGTTACAAGTGGAGCATTGGAATAAGGGTTTGAAGGAGCTCTGTGGTGCATCTGTGACTGGGCCTGGCCTGCATTTTACAGCCCTGCCTATTAAAAATCCCAGGCCATACTTGCTCCTGCTCCTCATCCTCACCAGGCACTCTAACAACACAGCCTGTGGATCGCTTGACGTTTTCAACCTGGTGTCTGTAACCCAGAACAACTGAAGAGGAGCAGCCAGCCTCTGCTTACAATTAGAAGAAGCCATTTTAACTACCTGTTGACTTGTTTCACAATAAGGACAGCCAGTTGCTATAGTATAGCTCTGGCAAAAGAGGGGAGCAAAACTTTACCTAGGATTCAAGCTTGAGATAGCTGAACAACACCTCAAGAAAGGACACATCCATGTGACTGCCACCACCATCATTTTTGGCTGAATGGAGGAGGGAAAGCAAATCAAACCCGTAAAGTCTAAAACAAGGAAGAAGAAACTGAGTCAGGAATAAGACCCCATACCTCAATCCCCTGACTTGGTCAGTCATACTC
>NW_006160142.1:11462864-11467897 GCF_000334495.1 Tupaia belangeri chinensis
CTGCTGAACAACCCTGTGTTCTTCTAAGTAAAAAGCAGCAGCAAAAGCTCCATGCCTCCTGCTGCATCCTAACCAGTGATGTGATTATAAAACACCAGATCAAAGGATCAAAAGGACCCTGGCCAAATGCCAGGGAGAATCATGGCTCCTGATAGAACTAAATCAGGTCCAATCTGGATCTGAGAATAATAAAGCAATTAACCACAAAGTGACAGAAGCTGAATTTCACAGTAAAAGCAGTGCTAACCAGCCATTTAGCATCATGAGAACAAGACCCCTTTCTTCAGCCACCTGCGGTCACCACCCCACCCCCTACTCTATAACTCCCTCCCCCTTTGCAACGCATTGAAAGGGAAAGATTAAGCCCAGACCTGCACTAACAGGCAGACAGGGGTGGGGGCAGTGGACAGACCCTTATTCAGAGGCCTCCAGAGGACACTTTGACTTGGCTCAGGAAAAAAAAAAAAAAGCTTACTAACTACTCAGAACTTTTCAAAACAGGGCTCTAACTACTTAGTTAATTGGCAAGGATGAAAGGCAAAAATGCCATGAGAAACAGTGGTGTTATCAAAAATGGAGGAGGAGAAATCTGAACAGCAATCTTGGTTCTCATCACTACTGCCTCTCAGAAGACATTACTGAGATTTTGAAAATCACAGTTAACCTCCCAGGTCTATGTTGTTACAGCATTGGTCTGGCCCCCATTGCTTACTTTACCCCCAAACACAGGCACACACACAGTCTCACAGACACACATACACGGTATTGCTCAAATTCATATTTTAGGAGTGGGCTCTGGCTTTCCCTCCTGCTGTGGCCAGGAAGCAGAACATATGGCCTGGTGGGCCACCCATTGATAAGAACTGCCTTTGTTACCAACCACATTGGGTAGATTATGGATGGAATTTTAGAACAGTACAACTTGGTTTTGGGTCTTCTGGTCAACTGGTTTATGCATTAAGATTTATCTTTATCTTTCTTTCGCTGGGTAAACCCTAGAAGAGGAGACAAGAAAATATAAAAGAAATAAAGAAAGGGTTGTTCCTTCAGATAGTTCCAGAGAGCTATACAGCACACCTACATGTGTGTATGTATATAATAATGGGATTGTCTAGTTCCAGCTAACTGCTATAGTATAATTGACACCTGTGAATAATCAACATGTTTATATCACCCTGCCAAGTTTCTGTGAAGCAGAAGGATAAAAACAATGAAAAGAAATATTTTACTATCTTCTTTACAGAGAACCACATATACAAATCTATCTGAAAAGTTAAGAGAAATAACAAAACTTAGGAAATCCATGTGATAACTCCTGAGAATCAGAGCAGCATGCAAAAGGAGCAAGTTTTAACACAGTTTGTTCCCTTTCTGAGACACCTTCCCAACACTGGAATTCGATCTTTGGTTACCCACGTGGAATGCAAATTTCTCTCGACAGCATGGAAGAGCCAAGGTCTACTTCAAGTTGGAACGATACTTTTCTTTGGTAAAATGTTTACTTTAAAAAATTAGTTTTTAATGTAATTTTTAAGGATTAGGGACAGACTATTATCCAAAATAGGTACACAGGCCAGATTAAATAAAATAAAGCCCAAACTGGAGAAATTACCTTTCCTTTATAATGAGTATTATTGACCATGAATAACAGTCAATCTGGTGTACTTCGAATTTTCCCTTCTGTGAAAAGAACACCATGTACGTACATGTATACACAGTTAACCTGTTATTTTTATGGCTGCATTATAAAACACTGAGTGTAGTGGTTTATAATAGAAACACCAGCAAGCCCATAACCAGAACCGAGTTAGCAGGCATCACCGCACCAACCATTTAAGCTCCTTTTTTTTTCTTCTCCTTAGAAATGACTGGCCCAGCCAATGAGAACAGAATAAACACGGCTGGCATCTTAATGACCTTTGAGCATTAGCAGATGGCCTTTTTATGATCAAAGATTAGCAGTACATGGTCGTCTGTTAATGACTGATAACAGGTGCCAGTGGTCCCTATACTTCTTTCTGTGACTGTTCCCTTACCTTCCCAGAGTAGCAAGGAGGGTGAGTCTCTCCATAAACCTGCTTTCTCTGAGCCATCCTTTGTTTATGTTTGGCAGCAACAGAGTTCATTCCCTCCAGCCCGGAGAGAGTATGACTATATCTCAATGTCTCATATCTCTCCCTCTCTCTTTCTCTCTTATTCTCCTCTTTTATCCTTCTATTCCTTCTTTCTCTCTCTCCCATGTTTATTTATTTCTGCAAACATTCTCCTCTGAATCCTAGCTTCTAATTCTTGCAGTTTGAGCCATATGAACTCAACAGCAAAGGAAAGACTGCTGCAAACCAGGCTTGTTCATGCGCGGATGCCTAGTACTATGGCTAGAAATACCAAAACACACAGCCACGACTTCATCCAATGTTAATTAAATAAATCTATCAGAGCTAGTAAAGCCACTGCATCTCTTCCTTTCTGTCACTTACTGCCTACAATCCACTTCACCTGGAAAAGCTTGTCTTCCTTCCCCTGCAAACTCCTCACCTTCAGAGCCATTTCCCTCTCTTTCTGCCCACCTCTCAGCTCCCTGCTCTGTTATTCCCAACAAGAAAATCAGCTGTGTCAAGCTGGTGCCCCATGCAAGTGAATGATTTTTCCCTCCATGTTTGGGGTAAATATGCCCTTCACCTAGTGTATTCCATTACTAGAGCAATTCAGGAGGGTACTAGGAGGCAGAATAATTACCAAATTGGTTTCTCAGTGTTCTTCTCTGTGGGTGAGGGAAGAAAACTCCTACAATTAGCCTCAGATGCTGCCTGGCTCCAAGTCCCTGGGGCTGCAATCCTCAATGACTCTGAGGTAGGCTCCATTCCACAAGAATGGAGTAGAAGCAGATTGTGTGGCACTCAGACATGTGAACAAAGACACCCCCAATTTGGAGGCTGAAGTCTTCTTTTCCCAACCCAAGCACTGGAAAGGGCCAGTGGACCCAGAGCTCTCTGTGTGTGCTCCCTGAAATGCATGCATGGAGACAGCCCCTTTTTTGGAAAAAAAAAAAATTGTTGTAGTTCAAAATATAAGTTGAATGTATATTACTGGAAAACAACTTATTTTTCAAAGCAGATACTTTTTTTTAATCTTTCTAAAATATTGTAAGATACATGTCTGTTACAGCTGTCTTATAAAATATAGCTCAGGAAATTGCAGCCTTCTTTTAAAAAAAATTAGAGCTCTTCTAAACGGACAGTTATCATAGGAATAAATGGAAATATAGACAATTTAAGAATTTGTTTTGATGGGTTGGGGGCTTTCTCTTTGTTTTGACAGTGCTACTCATTTTTTTAAAAAAATCATACTTTCTGCACTGAAAAACTGTGTTTCAGAAGTAAATATTATATCTGTGGTGATATTCAATATTGTCTGGAGGCTGGTCACTTAGTCAGGGGGGAGAATTAAATGACTATGGAAAGATCCATTAAAGTTTCCACTTCTCTTGGCTTATACAAGCGTAAATGTACCCTAGTACCTTGGCCTCTCATCCATCCTTTACCTTATAACATGGAGGCATTCTTTCAGGCTTCACTGAGCTCTCGAAGGTGGTGGCTCACTCAACTCAGTCAAGTTTCAAGACTGGCAGCTTCAACTCAAGGCTTTGTCTTTGCCCCAGCTCCTCATGCTATGGCTCAGGGTATAAAACCAATTAAGAAAATAAGCTCTAAGGGTTGAATTTTGAGATGTGTTGGGCAAATTTCTCTCCATTTTGAATGTGAGAGAGCAAGTCAGAAAGGAGGGGAGAGGCCGGATGGTGGCACGCAGTAATTATGTGAGCTCTGTGAGGCAAACCCACGTGGGAAGGTTCCCAGTTCGGGTCCAGAGACATCAGGGAAGTCTTGTCTGTGATCTGGGCTGGCTGAGGGTAGAGGGTGGATTGCGGTGTCAAGACACTTTGGAATGTTCCACTTCCCTGTCCCCATCTATCTTGTTTGCTCATGGGAGAGATAAATAAAAACATTTTTAAAAATTAGAAGAAATATAGCAAACACTTGGCCCACAGGGAACACTACTAAAAAGAATAAATACTGGCAGAATCATGTAAACTCAGCTCTATCTGAACCTCGATGGCCTCTATGTAACAATGGCCTTGTTCTTTCTTAAGGTCACATAAATATGTGGGAAACGCATAATGGTTAAAGTGAGTCTTAAAGAGTACATGAAGCCCTGAGCATCTTATTTGGAGAAAAATATGGCTTTATCTCTCTACTTGTATCAATTTTCTAGCAATCCAACAGAAATGGAACCTCTTCCACCTGGACAGTGCTGTCAGAAAGCCCTGATTTTAAACTGCTAATATATAAATGTCCCTTCCTGGCCTGAGTTGAATACAGACCTCATCTTCGTATCACATATAGTTAAAAAGATTAAATGAAAAATCCATTACTAATTAGACTGTTAAATTAAATTGCTTTAACTTTATTTTATGAGCAGCATAAAGTACATAAAGAGAAGACACCGAGTGGTACCAGTGACCTTTAGCGGCAACTTGTGGCCCACCTCAATGCTTTTTGAACCACTTGCTTGAAAACTCCTGGATTTCTTAACGCCTTATATTCCCTCTGTACCACTTGGAAACCTGAAGGATTTATTTTTAACAGTCCCTCACCCACATAATGACTTTAAAATTCTGTAGGTTCATACCTTAAAATATAGCTGGGAATTAAGAAATAATGTCAATTAGCAGTGGAAGCTCAGAGGCACTAATGGAGTTAGCTAACCACTTTCTTCTGATAAGCTGTCACAGGTACACAGAAGATCTAACTGTCCTAAACTTGAGGTCTTCTAGGGAAGGGTCAGAAAATTGTAAGCCAGGGCCAAATTTAACCCCACTGCTTGCTTTTGTACAGCTATTAGCAAAGAATGGTTTTTACCTTTTGAAATAGGTTTTAAATATCAAAAGAAGAATTAAATTTATTGACACATGAAAATTATATTAAATTTTAATTTCAGTGCCCATAAACGAAGTTTTATTGGAACACAGCCACACT
>NW_006160142.1:11468052-11497392 GCF_000334495.1 Tupaia belangeri chinensis
CACTCTTTCATTATGTTCTTTTGTCTGTGCCTGTTTTCACACTCCAGGGGCAGAGTTGGGTGGCTGCAACAGAGACTAGATGGCCTACAAAGCCTTAAATATTTACTACCTGTCCCTTTACAGAGGGAAAAGCATGGCTTAATAAGTGGTTTTGCTATATGTACAGACAAAAGGAAATTGGGTGCCACTTGTTCCAGTGAGAAACTGAATGTCAGGGAAGAATAGAACATTTAGTTCTGTTTAAAAGTGAACAGTGTGGCAGAGATCTTAGCATCTCCCCAAAGTCAGGGCATTGGAGTAAATCACCATCTACATCTGATATTACCTTATTTTGTGTTAGAAGTTGTTAACTTTGATGCCTTTATATATTTGTACACTTGAGCCAACAATCTGTAGGTTTCCTAGCTCATTTGCTCGTAGCAGATGTTTACCTGTGTGTGCTGCATCAGGAAAGCCACACCTGGAGAACCCCCAAGAAAGGTTGACTACCCGTTGGTTACATTTTTATCTTTCATGACATTTCTTTTAGGTTTTGTTTTGTTTAGATCTGGATATGTCCTAGAACAAGTCATGTTCTGGAGGATCATTTCCCTCTCAAGTCAATGAAAGGTAAATCCGTGCCTCTATGACCATGTTTTTTCCACGTTCACTTGGAGACCCATCTACCATCTGACTCCATAACCAATCACATGTATTGAATATTTATTTTCAATTTATTTTCTTGTTTTATTGTCTTCTTCTTTTCCTCCTTTCTTCTTTTCCTTTCCCTTTCCTCCTAAGTACAGATTTTGAAATCTGAGAGACCCAAGCTCAACTCCCATCATTGTCACCAATAGCTAGGTTTCCTTGGACAATCATATGACCCCTCTGATTCTATTTACTCACCTCTGAATTAAAGATAAGAGTGCTATTTTTAATTTCTTTTAATTTGGGGGCAGCATGTCAGGCATTCTCAATAAATGATAGCTAAATGAATGAATATAGGTAGATATAGATACAAGTATAGACAAGTTTATTCTTATATGAAAAGTGCTGAATAAACATTTGCATGGAAGTCACTGTTTACTTATTCATCCCTATAATGAACACTTATCAAAGAGAAGTATATGATCAGCTCTATGCTAACAATATGGAGAAGGTGAAATACACAGATACAAGGAATTTCACTTCATCAGAGAGCTACATACATTTGCATGACCAAGATCTAGGTCACCATGTGACATTAGAGAGTGCTTACAATCATATCTGGCACATAGTTGGCATTCAATATATTCTGGCTGAATTGATCCAAAATCTAAATCAGAAAAAAAAATTTCAAATGATGTTTTTAAAAATATCGGTGGAGGTGAAAAATAGAGGATAAAACGAGCCAGTGAGGATATCTCAGAGGAGCAGATGTGGCTTCCTCGGGGATGTCTGGAAATGAATGGGATAAACAAAGTAGAGAAGCATCACAAAAAAAGAAGGCTGGCATGATAAACCAGCGAGGCCACATCAAGGTATCAGGTAAAGGCAGTGGCACAGAGGAATGAACGCCCACTTTGGCACCAACAGACTTGAGTTGGATTTCAACTTCTACACTTACTAGCTGCACAAATTTGAGACAGTTATTTAGCTTTTCTAATGATCATTAGAGAAAGAATAATAAAACGTACCTTACAACATTATTGGCACATACAAATGTCAAGAATTTATAGCAGCTGTTACAGTATTATTTAATGTTGGAGAGTTGTGAGCTCTCTCCTCACCAGGAGTGAATTAAAGATGAATACTTCTAGTTTTGAACCCTTGTAAGTTTAGCACCCTGCACGAGGAAGGGCTACCATGGAACTGTTAGCAATCGTCAAGGTTTTGTCCTTGAACTTCCCTCATCTCATGGTGGAACAACTCTCGCCAGTCCAGTCTACACTGTATGAAACTTCAGCTATCCAGACAAACACCAGTTATTACTGCTTCTGTTTATCCCTCGCCAACCTTCTTGCCTTCCCAACTAATCAATCAATTTTTCTCTCAATTCTACCTCCATAATAGCTTTGGTATTTCCTCACTCTTCTACATCCCCACTGTCACTGATGGAGCTTCAGTCCTCATCACTTCTTCCATTAGGCACATAAATTCTCTCCCTGCTTCCGACCTGCCCTACTGAGGTTCATTCGTCATGCTGTGGAAAGAGCATTCTTCATTAAAAATATACGTGGCCATACAGCTCTCTTGCTTTAAATCTGCCAGTGGTGTCCACTACCTTTAGGAGAAAGTTCAACCTTTTGTGTGATGAACAAGAATATGGCCTTGCCCCCTTCCACACTAAAATGGCTTTTCACTTATGTGCACATATATGTGTGTGCAAACACACACTAAGGCTTATCCATCCGCTTGCAGTACTCCAAATACGTGTTATCCTCTCTTCCTTTCCTCTCTCCTGCCACTTCTCTGACTAAAACATTCTTTGTTGTCCTTAACTTGGCTAATACACATACTTCTTTCAGAATTCAATACAAATGTCACCTTCTCTGGGAGCAACTGTCCCTAACACCCCCCAATTTCCCCAGTGAAGTCGGTGCCCCACCAGAAATCTCCATCTATTGTACACGGTATAAATTGTACTTCTTTTTCAAATGTTTTCTTCTCTCTCTTCTCCACTAATCTATTTATACCCTATGAGTATAGCGTGTTATCCTCTCTTCCTTTCCTCTCTCCTGCCACTTCTCTGACTAAAACATTCTTTGTTGTCCTTAACTTGGCTAATACACATACTTCTTTCAGAATTCAATACAAATGTCACCTTCTCTGGGAGCAACTGTCCCTAACACCCCCCAATTTCCCCAGTGAAGTCGGTGCCCCACCAGAAATCTCCATCTATTGTACACAGTATAAATTGTACTTCTTCAAATGTTTTCTTCTCTCTCTTCTCCACTAATCTATTTATACCCTATGAGTATAGGCCATGTCTTCATATTTTTATCTCTGAAAAATGTATAAACAGAATATGAGAGAGAAGGGCTGCATAACTGTGGGTGCAGAGATGGAGGGTGCCAGGTTGGAAGGCCAAATGATGACTGTTCAGGGATGGGTGCATCTAATCAAAAGCTTTAGCTGACACCTTGAGAGTCTGTATTTGAGGAGAATTATAGTAAAAAAAAAAAACTGCTTTTTAAATTTGAAGGATTACTTAGCGCAATAGGATAAGAGCCATTGACAAATAGTATAAAAAGAAGTCAGGGAAGCCATAGAGTGATTCCTACATGTGACTAGACACAGAGTGAGTAGGTGCGGGCCTCTGTGTTGCAGAGGACACTTTCACAAAGGTGCATGCTCTTTGACCTGTTCACCTACTGAAGGAGTAATTGTATGAGTGAAAACAGAATCAATTTAAATATCTACCTATAGGAAGGGTTGAGTAAATTATGATGTTTCCAAATCACAGAATATTATTCAGCCCATTTACATATTACAGTGACAAAGAACATGTCAACATGTTAAAAAAATGTATCATACAATGTTCGTAAGTGAGCTAGGGAAAGCAATACAATTCCATGTCCTGGAGATCAGGGGGCATCAGTTCAATACCGCAGGGGTCCAAGAGGAACAGGCAACTAGGCTGCAACTAGGCCCCTGCTATAGACTGACTTCACTCTGTATCACAGTATTTACCTGTGTGTCCACACCTGCCCTTCTTCCTGAAGCATAAACCTTCGGTAGAAAATCACCTGACCTGTGCCCAGTGCAGTGCCTGTCAGTCTTCTTCCCAATGTGCTATAACATCTTTCATGTTATCGAGTAGGTTCCTGATGTGTTTACTAATTCTCTCTCATTCCCTATTTCTGAGATGGGGTTATCTTTACTCTCATTTTACAAAACCACCAAATGGTTAAGTGATTCATTTCCCTTAGTCACAGAGCAAAGCATTGCCCCTGCTAGAGTGAGCACCCCCAGGCCCCCACCTTGGACTCTATCCCACCCCTGATCCAAAGTCCTGGCCTGTGTCTTGTCAATTGAACTATCCTTTTTATCTATGTAGTAAGGGTGGTTAATTGTTTGATGTTTATACAATTGCTGTTGTCTCTATGCTCCCTATACGTGTTCACTGTGCTATTACCAGTTGTCTGTGCCCCTAGAGGGCAGAAGCTGTGGCTTTCTTTAAAGTTTCAGTAGTACCAAGCAGGGTGTCACACCCTTAATGGATTGTGTGAGGATGACGATGCCTCTGGTAATGACAATGGAGATGACTCTATTTGTTCGTTGCTCTTTGTCACATTTCCTGCTGGGATGTACTAGCCCTTTGAAAGCCAGTTCTAAGAGATATTAAGAAGAGCGATCCCTGTGATTCGTGGAATGGAGAAGGTACCCCACTGTCCTCCCTCCACCAAACAAAGAGGGCAGGAGGCACACACTGCTGGCTGGTCCTCAGCCAGAGGACCCAGTTGTTTAGATGAAAAAAAGGGTGTTCACAAAATACAGGGCATGGAATAGAGCATGAAAAGACAGGACTCCTCAGAGGGAATTTCCACTGGACAGTATGGGGGCCTGAGCAATAGAACGGTCAGGATCTCAGAGAACCACGGCTCCATCTTCCCATTTTACTGACAAAGAATGTAAGATATAAGTAGAGTAAGTGAGCACCTCACAGTCCGTCATGGCAGAGCCCGACCAGCACCTGACACCACCGTTTCTCATGCACAACCCCTGCCCTATCCTGTGCTGCCGAGCACTCACAGGGCTCTTACATGCTTGCCCCATGACTTAGGGAGTCACCTGCCCTGTTCTAGTGATCGAGTGAGGAGACTCAGTTTCCCTCCTGAGGGCACTCAGGGTGGGGAGGCATTCTGGTATTAACAATTTGGTTTAAGCCTAGGTGCTCCTCTAACCAACTATCATCATTAACAGTATAATAAAGCCTCCAGTTGGAGAAATTAAAGAATAAAACTCGCCAAGATTGGGAAAAAAAAAAAAAAAAACTTTAAAATATAGATGTCACCATAGAGGGAGAAACTGTGTTTTCAAATGGAAGGATAAGTATGTCTCTCTCTGTCTGTCTGGTGAGCGCACGCGCCCTACAGTGAAAATCTCTCCAAAAAAAAAATTAAAAAATAAAAATAAAAAAAAAATAAAAAATTAAAAAATGGAAGGATAAAACAGGTCTCACAAGACATTTGCCACAGGGCACAGCCACCCTTACACTTGTGATAAATTCCAAATTTGATCCTCCAGGATCATATTCAGACTCACTTTCTCTCGAGCTATGGAGTTGGGTCCCGAGTGCCTCTCTGTGTAGTTCTTGGTGTGCATCTCCTGTAAATCACCCTTAGTAACATGATGGACTTTGTTCTCCAGGAATCCTGCAACCCACCATGCGGATGTCCTTGGCATTTGAAGCAGCATGTTATTTCTTTCTTTCTTCCCTCCTTTTAGTTTTTTTGTTTTTAATTAATTAATTAATGTTTTTGTTAGAGAGTGTATGTACTCACTCACCAGAGAGAGAGAGAGAGGGAGAGGGAGAGGGAGAGGAGAGAGGAGAAAGCACCTTCCACAGGGAATCGTCATACCACAATGGCTTCCGCTCCATCTCTTTCTCCTTTCAAGATTTTGGGCAGGCACATGTGCACAGGTGCCTGGTTTGTTTCTCAAGCTGTGAGGTCCAGTACTCAAACCGTATAGTCAGCCATGTTGGATCCAGGTACCCCAATCACCAAGCCAAACACCAGCCCATAGTGCTATTTCTTTTTTTCTTTTCTTTTTCTTTTTTGAGAGATTTTTGCTATAGGGTGTGTGTGCTCACTGGAGAGACAGAGAGAGAGACAGAAAGCATCCCCCAGGGGGATGGCCATACTGCAATCTCTTCTCCATTCTCCTTCTCAGAATTTGGGACACACACACACACATACACACACACACACGTATCCCATGTGAGTTTCAAGCCACTGGGTCTGGGACTTGAAATGCAGATGACCACATGGGAGTCCAGCACCTTAACCACTATGCCATCTGTTGGCCCCCCATAGTACTATTTCTAAACATGGTTATACTCTATTCCAAAGGCAATCCAAATTCTCTTTTTAGTCAAAATTTAAAATTTGGGGATCACCAGGGTAAGTATATGCAAGAGACCAATTCCTATCTAGTTTTGCATGTCACCAACATAATGCTCACATATTGAGTTCAGTCCTCAAATAAAGTAAGGGGCACTTTGGATATGACTTAGTGGTTATAATCCTCATTACTGTTGATAATATAATAATGATTTGAAAATCTTACCAAAACCTGCACTGGATAGGTGCAACTTGTTTTTCTATACTGTGGTTTTGTACTTCTACACACTATATACTTCTAGGTGATAGGGAGAAGGAGAGAGAGAGAGAGAGAGAGAGAGAGAGAGATGAAGTGAGCTTACTGGGGTACTATATGGACTATGTATACTTTTTCTCCTGGAATCCAAGTTTCCCCCGACTCTCTGGTATCCCATTCTCTCACTGCAGGTTGGTTCTTAGGTCTCCAAAGGATGCATTTTCAGTGTGGGTGGTAGACAGCAACCACTCTGTGAGCAATGACAGCTCCAGGCCTGCCTGTATTGTATTGCTAAGCAACACCTGGCAACTACTTGCCCATGATGTTACTTCCTTTTGATGTGTCGCAGTAGCACAGTCATGTCTCTCTCTTGAAAGTCTTGTGGCTTTGTTTGCTGCATTTGGGGTGTTGGCATGGCTGAACGCCATCCCAGAGAGGATGTTCACTGAACTGTTAGAGGGTGAATGATTGACACGGGGCACAAGTGCTTTTGTGTAAGGGCTTTGGCAGGTCATTATTGGATTATTTCCCAATAAATGCCATCCAAATCCACCCAATGCACCACTGAGCAATGTGCCAACCTGTTTTGGAGTCCTCATAGTTGTTCAGTGCCTCTCACTGGTAGCTGCTGGCTTGTCCAGTTCATTCCTTTGTGAGGCTCCAGAGCACTGACTAAAAACGGTGGTTTTGTACCTGTCATAATTAGGAGAGCATGGCATTTTCCCCCCACACAATAGACCTCACATCAGGCTGTTCATTCTTCAGTCATCTCAAATAATGTAGAACTCTATCCACGCAAGCTGTGTTCTTTTAAAACTAGGAAAGCACCCTGAAAGTATTTTTAATGAATATGATATGTTAATAGTAACTTACTAAACTGAAATATCATAAGCCAGGCCTGTACCTCTTGGTATGCTTTATAGACTAACTCAGTTATAGTTCAGTTGTGTGACGTGATCATACATTTCAACAATAGCATGGAAATAAATGTTCTTTCCATTTTGCTTGTGGATTAGGTGGTTATAAAGAGGCACTTCCTACCAGCTGACTACGACTAAATTGCTGTTTTTTTCTGGACCTGTTTCCTTTCTGGTGTACTTTTCTTTCTGAAATCTAATATCTGTACATTATTTGATTTGTAAGGGAATCAAATGGGATAATGATGGTGAATACATTTTATAAAACACTATAGAAATTCAATGAATAATTATCATCTTATTTGCAAGCAGGTATTCCTGATTCTAGTACATTTTTTTTCTTAAATATCATTATCCTAATATAAACTAGTGTCTTTCTGAGTCCTTAGAATAAAAGTTGACAGTGATCCTGAAGTTGAAAAACTACAGTTTAGTTTCTGAAAGTGCATGTTGAGCTTGTGGTTTGAATAGAGTAATATTAAAAAGAAGGGGAAAAAAATGAAATGATGTCAGTATCTTCTGCTACATTTTCCCCTGCTTTATTAAAGTATAATTGAAAAAAATAAAAATTATATGCATTTATAGTGTACAACATGATCTCTTGATCTATCCATATATTGTATTATGTAGTATTTTAATAACTTTAGTTTCCCAGAATCTCCACCTTTCTCCTTTCCCATTAATGGCAGGTATTGGGAGTCTACACTAGTGCTTTCTAGTCAGGGTGTTTCTTGCAAAATACATAGGCCACTGGATTCTCTCCCCATATATGTAAGCTAACAAGCGATTCAGTGAAAGAAAGGCAGCGAAGTCACAAAGCTCATTCTCTTTCTTTTTCTCTTTCTTTCTCTTATTTTCTATCCTTCCCTTTTCTTTCATTTTCTTTTCCTATTTTCTTTGATGTTCATAATTCCCAATATCTTATTTTAGTGATATATTATATTATTTTTTAAAACCATTATTTAGCATCTTTAGGAAATAAACTTTAGATCAGAAAAGTTCTACCAGCTGAGTCCTAGGAATGGCAAATACTTAGCTCTTTTGGAGATATACACCCTCTTTAAATGCAGGGATTCCATTTTCTTATGTAATTAAATGAAACTAACTTGTGGTAACTACAAAATGGTGTTAATTGTCTACCTTCAAAACTGGTAAGAGCAACAACACAATTTCCTTAAGGTATCTGCTCCAACAACAGATAATATGCTTTACATTTTTCTCATTTAGTCGAGTATTTTGACATTTGCCAGGTATGTATCGAGTGCTCGTTAAGTGCCAGGCACTGTGCTTAACAGCAAGGCCAAGAGTAGAAAGAGGTAAACAAGGCACCCAGGGCATGTAATGAAAGATACCTACTTGTACAACTCTGAGAGGAAGTATCTTAAATTTTGCACACTGGGGGTGTGGTGAAAAGGGAACTCTCTTACACTGCTGGTGGGAATGTAAATTGGTCCAACCACTGTGGAGAACAATTTGGAGATTCCTCAGAAATCTACAAATAGAACTACCATATGATCCAGCAATCCCACTCCTTGGTATCTACCCGAAGGACAGAAAAATACTTAATCAGAAAAATGCTTGCACATCAATGTTTATTGTGGCACTTTTCACGATTGCTAAGTCATGGAAACAACCCAAATGCCCACGAACTGATGAATAGTTAGAAAAACTGTGGCACATACTATGGAATACTATTCATCCATAAAAAAATAAAATAAAATAAAATAAAAATTTCAAAAAAAACCTGGCTTTTGAAAGGAAGTAGATTAATTTGGAAGACTTACTGCTGAGTGAAACAAGACATGATATGAAAGAGAGGCATTGTATGTCCCCACTCAATATATACCGAGTGTCTACACTCTATGACTGACTGAAACTAATTGTCTAAAGGATATAGAAACTCAGTATATAGATGTAAATACCAGATATAGTGTGTGTGAAAGAGGAGGGTCTGAAGAAAGACATTTGGAGGAGGGACTGGGAGGCAAAGCATTAATGGCACAAAGAGGTGTGGTATTATCTATTTTGAAGATATTTCGTAGTTTTTTCAACAGCACTAGGGAGAAATGTTCACCTGTTTAAATATCCATTTTGTAAGACAAATAATAATGTGATTGAATGTATGGAAGAAAATAAAATGAAAAAAAAAAAGAAAAAATTTTTTTAAAAAATAAATAAGATAAAAAAACGATTTTTAGTGACTCAATAAAAAGTGGAGGGAAAAAGGCATAGAATGCAACCATAGATACCAGAGACAGTGTGGAAGGAGAGTAGGAGATGGCAGAGGGTAAGAGTTAGGGAATCAAGTTTGGGAAAAATATATATATACAGGAAACAAGAAATGGAAAATTATTTGTTGAGGATAACATGTATGTTGATGTGCTTGATTGAACCAATATACAGTGTATTCTGGATGGAAAATCTCATTTTGTATGTTGTAATAATGTACAGTGAATGAATGTAAATAAATAAATTTAAATAAAAAAGAATTAATAAAAAAGAAAAAAAAATTTGCACGCTGGGCACCTCACTCACCTAACCTTAGTTCCAGCCTGAGTAGCACTGAGATACAAAAATGGTGTGATTCTCAGGGAATCATTCAGAAAGGGGACAGACACTAAAACAATACACTCTATGCAAAGTAGCAAAAGAAGTGAAAAGCATAGCAAAAGCACTGCATGGAGTGATGTGACAATATAAACTCACTTAAGTGTGAACGAGGTAGAGTGTCATGGAAACCAGTTACAAGATTGTGTAACTTTTTTAAAGGTATGAAATAAAGTGGAGAAAGTTAGGAGGGTGAAGGTAGCATTACGGATGCCAAACATCCTGAGGTGGGAGGGAGGTGAACTAACTGTATGTTCAGGAGGAGAAGGTGGTACTTCAGGTTAGTCCTTGGGGCTGGCACCAAGAGATGGACAGTAACTCTTCCAAATCACTCTTCAGCTCAACAGAGACCTACTGCCCAGTGGTCACTGCTGAATTTTGAGCCTGCCATTACATTATAAAGCACTTTTCAATAAAGATAAAAGTGTGTGCCATTCCCCGGAATGACATCCCACACCTCTGAAAATGATCCCTCCACTTTTTGTAATGAGAAGCTAGAAACATACAAGAACAATGCTAGATTTTATTTATTAAAAATATGAGAGAAAAAGGGGAACACTGTGTTTATTATCGTGGATATTTCCAAAGAGGTAACTAAAATTTTATGGTGGCCTTGTTAGTAACTCTATAAATCACTCGGCAGCATCTCTGTTTTAAAATCTCTTCTGCATATAAGCAGTAAAATGAAGCACACATTGGAAATTCTGATGATTTCAAACTTCAGACTTTCTTTTAAAGTAATAACTTTAATTCAGTTCTTTCTGGCATAAACTTTTTCATCCCATTATGTCAAAAATTGTATTATCCATCCATTTGTCTGTCAGAACGTCTCCCTGCGGGGCGATAGACTTCTGGCTTCTCCACTCTAAACCTCCCCATTACATCCTGCTATCAAGAGTCACAATTTTCCACGAAAGTCTCTGGTGACTTTTGACAATGTTTTACAGAGAACTAGACCAGGAATCGCAGAGTTAAAGGAAATCTTCCATTCTGGCAATGAATATGTAATAGGCATTATACTGTGCAGTATTCCAAAAAATGTAAGGTTCATTAAGTCTTTCTAAAGCAGGGACTTCTGTGTAGCTTTGAAGGAACCTGTCTTCACAATGGCATTAGCAAATGGCACTTTGGGCGAAGAATATTAATATTGCACATTAAGGGACAAATTTGTTTAAATGCTGTATAGCTATATGTAGATGCCGATGATCCAGAAATAAATAAAAAGTGAATAGTTGTCCAACTTTGTATGTAAATTGCTTTTTGCTTATATACATAAGAATGCTTTTTGCTCCTAAATTCCTTCATATTAACAAGCAGGAGTGTAACTAATATATAAACTAAAGTCATTCTCTTTAATGAGAATGCTAAATATTTTAAAGAAATGCACGGCTGTGAAATATTGTCAAGGGCATTTTTATACTTAAGTTTAAGAACGCTTATGACTTAACTGTTGAATTATTTAACATATTCAGCCTGGAAGCACTATTTATGTATGTTTTTTAATGTTCTTACTTATGTTGGCTTTTCTTTGCTAAGGATTTAGGACCTTTGATTTCTGTTTATAAAATTTACATTTTTAATCTCCTATTTCTATGTATTTCCCATTTGACAGTGGCAACAATATCCAGAAGGAAGAGGAAAAAGGGAAAAATCTAGTGGAACCTGGAACAAGGGCTGTCCTTGGGAGAAACTTAAGTGACACTGCTAAGGGGGTGAAGTCAACTTGGGGAGCCAAAAGTAGAAATCCTGTCTGATGAACTATCTGTATAACTAAAACAGGAGAATTATGCACCTGGTTCCCAAGCTTTTCCCAAGGAAGCCTGCCCTGGACAGAGAGCTGAGCTGTCCTGGGCAGTAACAAAGTCTCACACAGTCAGCGTTCACTACTGGGAGTTGTCAGCTTCTATTCTTCGCCTGTGTGTGGTTGTGCAATTAATTGTGTGGCTGTGGACTTACCAGACCAACATAAAAACACATTTTCTCTCATTTTCTTCAATTAACCCTGATTTATATTTTCTTAAATGTAGAAGGAGTCCTCCAAGATTCAAGATGGATTCTGAGTGGAAGCCCCATCAATGCTTTTCAGGAAATGGAAACTGACAAAGGTGGGGTGAGGGCAAGTTTTATTTGAACAATTCCCATTAAATTCTACTCATGTGGTTATGTAAAAATTATCCAAGTGACGGGTGGAAATACACCTAGAATTTGCTTCAAGCATTTGTGATTCCATAAAAATTACACTTGAGGAAAAGAACAGGCAATTTTAAGACTGGGATGTTTTGGTCTACTGGTGTTTAACTTCACAAAAAATATAAATCCATGCATATATGTATGTATATACATATAAAACATGTACAACATATATATATATATATATAATACTCCAAAATTACTAATCTTACTGAACCAAAATTTTTCTCCTGCATTAAGCCAAAAGGCACAATAATGAGGCCTCTAAGGAATGAGGCCTCAGCCATGCAGTCTGAGGAAGAACTGAAGGTACCATAGCTTGTTTAAACCATTACAGGTCTTATGGACATTGATTTTCACTTTGATTTAGTCCAGGGTTCCCTAATACAGGTTCCACGGGGCTTATTGAGTTTACTTTTAAAAAGGTACCTTGATTAAATGAGCTTTGGAAATGTTGGATTATATAAAATTCAGGGCGATTTTTCAGAGCTTTAAATATATGACTGTATTTTATGAATTCTCAAGAGAGAAAGGTTATATTGGGTCTTCAGAAATGTCATGACATATTTTTCTATGCAAAAATGTGTTATGACTTTCCTGATGACATAATAGCCACCATTCTCCAAACATTTTGACCAGGATGTCTTTTACATATATATTTTTTTCCCTTCCCCCTTAGAGTACCTTAGGCTAGTGTTTCACAGAGCACACTTTGGGAAACAATGATTTTGCCAAAACACACTTACTTAAACAATAAATACTTAAATTAGGGCCAGTAAGTGGCATGGTGGTTAAGGTCCCTAGATCCCACATGGAAAACTACATGGTTGGAGACCCAGACCCAGGAACTTGGAAAACATGCTGGGTATGTATGCGTGTATGCCCAAAATCCCAAGAGGAGAATGGAGGAGAAGGGACTGCAGCATGACCATTCCCCCTGGGGGTGCATTTTTTCTTTTCCCTCTCTCTCTTTCACTGTCTCTGGTGAGCATAGGTGCCCTATAGCAAATTAAGTAAAAAGTAATAAAACTTAAATTGAGCCTATGGCAAAGGTTCATTCTATCCTAGGAGTTCATTGTTCCAGAGAAGTAAGGTTAACTATCAACCACATTGTGGCAAGAGATGTTGCCATACATGTTTATGTCTGTAATCATTACAGCGTCTGCTCAATGATCAGGTATTGAATAAATAAATAAAACAATCTAATATCTTATGCCTAAGTGCATTTGTGCAGATGATTATATAATTTTACATTCATTTCATATTCCAAGAAGATATTAATATACTGGCTCCCTGAATATCACTGTAACTCAAGCTCTCTAAAATTCTGTTCAAAAGAAAAACCTGAAGGAAGGGAAGTAATTTAATTGCATAAAAGAGTAAAAAGATCAAAATTTATTTGCTTGTATATACTGACTCACTATTACCAGCTGTGAGAGGAGTCATACAATGAATAACTTTTTTCTTTTATATTCTCCACTTACTTCCCCCCAGAACATGCATTAACACACACATATAAAATCAACTCTACCACAGAAAAACATAAAATGGGCCTAGCTAAGGTTAGGGTTTTATAAGTTACTGGATTACAGACATTTACTCTGTGCAGTTAATTGGTCTTGGGACCAGGAGTTGGCATAATGGCCATGTAGCTGGACTTCCATGTAGTCAACCATGCTTTGAGTCCTGGATCCAGTGACTTAAATTCATACCAGGCACATGTGTGTGTGTGTGTGTGTGTGTGCCCAAGAGGAAAATGGAGGAGAAGGGATTACAGCGTGGCCATCCCTCCCAGGGGGTGATTTCTCACTCTCTGTCTCTCTCTGTCTTTCCGATGACCACACACCCCCTATAGTAAAAACCTCTCAAAAAAAAAAAAAAATTAACTGGTCTTATAAGAACTGCATACATTGGCTACCTCATGTACGCATGTATCAAGTGTTATCACTCTACTCTAAAATTAACATTTTCAATCATTTTTGAGATAGCAAGATAGGCTTTTTTTTAAACATAGTGTGTGCTTATAAAATATATCAATTTAAATTAGTTTGTTTGGGGAATATACGAAGAATTTTGAGACAGCCCAGGGTATCTCTATACTACGTTAGCCAGAATTATAAATGAGTGTACTGGTAAAGAAAGATTGAAGTCACTAACTACAATGACTATGGCCATGAGAATATTTAAGTGAATAAGGACATTTCTCTGTACATATTGTCCTCAAGAGGACATCCTCTGGGTGTTGGTGCCCAAGCTTTACCATTGGCTTGACTCTGCCTCCGAGATTCCATTTTTAAGAAAACCTAACTAACAAATTTTAAAAATCAAGGATCAAAAATATATTGACTCTTCCAGAAAGTGTTCAGGAAGTAAACAGCACTAATTTCATGTGAGTACAAAGAGCAACTTGAACATGCAAATGCAGTGGTTGTCGTGCACAGAAGGACCAAGCTATTTCCAGTTCTCCACAGGAGAGCATTTCCCACCTCCATCCCAGAACGTAATGACACTGACTAAATAGTTGACCTAGAATAGGCTTGTAATCATCGGCAAGTCAAGCATCAAAGTTCCAGAAGTGTTACCCAAACTAGAATGATCTAGCAGATATTTTCTTGGGTTAGACTTGAGAGATTGAGTCCAAGAGATTAACTAAAACATTTAAGTTCCCTAACCATGTTGAGTCCAGAGTCTGGGTATGCAAATGAAGCATCAATAACTTGCCAAGCCAAGTTCTAATATTAAGACAGGGACTTTCTTTCTCCTCCACGAAGCTGTATGCAATTTGAGAATGAAGATGACCTCAGTTAAGTCTTGTCATCAAGTAACTCAGTGTCTGCCTGTTGTGGTAACTGAAGAAATGTTAGAGAACTGAATTAAATTTCTTTTTGCTTAATTTTTCACTCTCATGATGGTTAAGGCAGAGGTTAAAAAGCTATAATTACCTTGTGATCTTTGGGCTTCTCCAGCCAAAGAAAAATCTCAGTATTCAGACTAAATAGAGAAAAGGCCAGGGTGAGCCCCTGAAAATAGGACCACGGCTCCTACAATACATCTGTTCCTTGACTCTTTTCATCTGTTGTGATCTAGTCACTACCACAATGTACTTTGTTTTCTATAACTTAGAATTCTCTATTAACCAGTCAGTCAATTCAACCTATCTATAGGCCATTGACATTCATTATGATGACACTGAGATACCCTGTGATTCCAATGGGCTTTGGGAATTAATAAATAATCCAAATAAATTTTGTTTACTTTTATTATTGGGGTCAACTGGTGATGGGATGGATTTGTTCCAGGATGTCCAAATGCTAAAACTGATTAAGCTAGTGGCTTTGGATAACTGTTCAGGAACATGTCCAGAAGCAGGCAAGGGGGGAAACATAGCCAGGTAGATACTAGACACTATCGTAGTTACCAGACATTAAGTACTTACAGTGGATCAGTAGCAGTCCAAAAGTAATTTGCTGTGCAGAGCCTGGAAACAAATAAAATACAAAGACTAGCTGGTGGTGGGTTGGTGTCAAGGATATACCAGAGTGCACCAAGGGGGACAACAGTGAAATGCAATGATTCTAGCAGCATCCTATAGGGCATAATCCAAACAAGATTATTAACAGGGAATTCTTGCAGCAGGCATCAGTCTCCAATAAATAGAAAAGTCAGTTTAGGCAACTGGATTGAGGGAGGTTGAGAGATGTGAAAAATGGTACTTAGTTCCTAGCACAAAAATGTAAGACAAAAGCTTAATTTGAAACACAAGCCTAAAAGGGTAGCGATTATTCCAGTACACAAGGAAACTTTTTTTGGTGGAAGGAGGGACATATATTCATTGTCTTGATTATGGTAATGGTTTCATGGGTTTAGAAATAGATCTGAACTTGTCAAATTACATACTTTAAACATGCTGTTATTGTATGCCAATCAAACCTTAATAAAACTCATAAATAAACCAAACAAAATAAACAACAACGGTAACCCTAAATCAGACCCAGGGTTCAAGACTTAAGTATGATAAACAACAAAGCTGAAGATATTAAAGTGTTGATCTAGGGATTTGGCAGTTCTTTGCCTTTTGTGGTAAAATGAAAGGAAGGTGAGATCTGACTTCCTATTCATCTATGCACTCACCTTTATCAGTGGTGGAGAGCTCTGATGAGAGGAAATGGTGCCACAGTGCAGATATGCAGGCCCCCCACCTGGGTGGTCACTGTCTCCCAGGAAGCCTCCCAGGGCAGCATGCATTTCCTTGATGGGTTTACCTTGATGGGCACAAGGTAACATAGCACTGGGTCCACGGATAATCAGGGTCTGGTCTGCATTTCTGACAGCCTCTGGAACCTAATTTGTCAGCATACCCAGCCCATGTAATTGATGAAAGCCAAGCTCAGGAGATTCCTATGTAGAACCAGAGTGTTCATTTCTTCATTTATAATGAGACATGTTAACCTTATTCAGACACAAATACTCAAGTATAACTGACCAAGAATTTTCTCCTCAAGGCAAGAGCCTCATAATAAAGTTAATATGAACCAGAATAAGGAGAATCTGCTGATGACTGGAATGTTAGATGAGGTAGCTAGACATACCCATCTTGACCACATCATGTCACTACCAGGCTGAGGCTCCCTCTCTCCTTGATGGTACTTGAATGAGCCAAGGTTTACGTTCCTGATTCTCTCCTCTTTCTACTATTACATCTGATTAGTCCCTCCCCTGATAAACATATTTGTATAGATTTCCCATTATAGTGACTCAGCTTGCAGTCAAATATGCCTGAAATAAAAATCATTGCACCCCTGCAACTAGATTTTGCTTATCTGTGCTCTGACCCTACTGATACTGACTTCACAGCTTACTCCACACATGGAATCTTATTTTTCTTTATTTCTGGATAGACATCTATAACCCCAAAGTATTGACAACAGAATATATCTAGTAGAGCTATGTTCTGTAAGTTAATTGTTACAAAACTTAATTATTGAATCCTGAAGTACTGGACATAAGTAACCATGTATAGTACCTGTCATAACTCTCCAACAACCAAAATGTTTGTTTACCTGAATCATACTTATTTGATCCTGCTGGTAAAGCTTTTACCCTACTGCGAAAAAATGAGGCCTTTGTTATAGATGCAGACTAATCTGTCTGTCCAAAAAACAGAGTGCTGCTTCCTTCTTTACTACAAATGCAAATCAGAATGAAGAGATTCTAATTTCCTCTGTGAAAATTCACAGAACACAAACAAAGAGCTGGAGCTTATTGGGGTCAGTACTCAAAACATTGTTTCAGAAGCCCATGAAAATAGGGATGCTGCTCTCTGGCATAGATAGTTCTTTAACTCTTTTGATCACAGTAGGATGAGTTATATGACTCAAAAAAGAGAGATCACTCAAAAAATTCTGTTTTCCCTAGTTTCCTTGACCAAGCAATATCAAGTTGTCACCCATTCTGGTGAGGGAGACTTCAATGGACAGAGCAGTCTTGAACCAAACTTTGCACTGGGCTGGTTTACCTGGAAGTTGGGTAGCAACACAGGGGCTTTGATCACAGGCAAATCCCTTGGAGGAACAACCTGGAGACTTTCCAGTAAAGGGAGGTAAGGGGGGGGAATTATCATACGCCTTTTAATACTTTAGTGAGGCAGAGACTGGTCCTATGGTAGCATCCAGTCACAACTTCTCTTGGCCTTTTCTGGAACATGAGTTTCTTCTCAGTTGACTTATCAATATATTTACATTAAAAGAGCAATCAATCAAGATTTTGTACAAAGAAACTTAAATAGGGTATTTTTAGCTAGCACATGTTTTCTCTTATTATTGTCTGCATTTTCAGAAGGGGAACACAGGCTTTTAAGCCACCTTAGTTAAAAATGATGGACGAGCACCAATCTGTCAATCTTCTTTCTTTCTCTTGAAAAGTGTGAAGGGTCCCAGATCCTATTTAAAAGATAGACCTGAGGTCTGGCACAAAAAATATTGTCATATGGACCTTCAGCCTGCCATTGTCCACAAAGGGAAGGGCCAGGCCACATGCTGAAAGCTGGCACTTACACATATGTGAGACAATTAATTGCTTGGACAATTTGTTCTCTTTGGCTCTAGTGACTGAGTTGGGAATTAAGTAACCACAGTTCTGTGAGTCAGGGAATGGGGGTCGTCATAATTCACAAACTAACAAAAATGGAAAGATTGGACTTTATAGCTTAAAGGGTCATTAGGGAAATTCTAGTCCAGTGATTTTCATACCCTTTTTAATACTGGAACTTTAAAAATATATATATATATATTTTTTTTTTTTTTTTTGCATACACCAATGTAACTAGCCAGATGGAAGCAGATATCTAGGACTCTGAAAACAAGAACAAAACAATAACAATCCAGCCCCTCATTTCACATACATAAGAAATAAGAATCCTCCAGAGTCTCACATGAGGTGAGTAGCACGGAGAATATAAGAAAAGGGTCTTCCAAACCAGTCTAGCACCCTGCTAGAAAGTTCTTCAGAAGCAAAACTGTCTTTGAAGCGAGATCATGTTCGACCAGTGAGAACCAGTTCCTGCTCTCCTAGTCACATCAAATCTACCCTAGAAATCCACCCTAGTGATAACAGTTAGGCAGACGGTATTAGCTGTTGTAGTAATGGTAGTAGCAACGGACAGGAGCAACACCAGTGGTAATGGCCGTAGTGGCAGCAGCAGGGACAACTCATACCCGCAGATGATGTTAAAGGTTACATATTATACCATCTGCTAGTCAAAGCAATAATGCAAGGTCGATGGGGAAAAATATCATTATCTTCATTTTACAGATGAGAAAACAGGTTTGGAAAGATTAAGTGACATACCTACTCAAGGCTATTTATACTAACAAGCAGAACTGGGTCCTCAAGTTTGAAAACCTGGGCTCTTCTTACTCCATCATGTTGTCCTACCTCAAATACCAAACTTGTTCTAATTTCCTCTTTTCCAAAAAAAATAGGAGTGAAAATTCAGCTCATCTAAGAAAATAACCATTCAATTTGGCATCCCGTCAAGAGTTTCCACTTGAATAGATTCAGGTCCTATAGCAAACTGATCCATGAAAAAAGTCTGTGAAAGCATGGACCTCTGAGAAAGTCATCTACATAGATAAAGTCATAACATTCTCCTCTTGTTTAGTTCAAAACATAAAATCACATTATCTGCCAATCTTCTAATCTAAACCTAAGCTTTGTCCTTGAATCAGCAGTTTAGAGTTCAAGTTGTCTTTTTTGCATAAGCCACACCCATAGTTTTCATCTATAATGTCTAATCTCAGTTTCTTTAAGTAGGTGGGGTGGAAAATAAGATACTTGCAAAGCCATATGAACATGAAGTGCACTTAATTTTAATGTCCCTCTCACCAATCCTTTGTGGATGTCTTACACATGCTGAATTCAATTGTGCCCATTTATTTATTTATTTATTTGGTGTCCTTCCTTTATTCAGGAGTCACAAAGTGTCCCAACAGAGGAATAACACCATTCTTTTTGCAGTAATATTTCATCAATAACTAATATTTAACTGGAACCCATAGTAACAAGAACGATCTGCATAAATCCATTAAAACAAATGCCAGCTGTTAGCCAACAGCTCCACTGGTGGAGGCGGAGGGGCAATGGTGTGCTAGAATAGCCTCTAAGTCACACAGACATACCCAGCTGGGTCCACATTTGTGTCTGTGAGAGTTAAGAGAGAACACTGCTAAATCTAGAAGTTATTCATCTATCCAAAGAGCTGACCCCAAATTCTGAGCTAATTGTCCTTGGTTAAATTACTCCACATATGTCCTGGGAAGTTGTTTCACTGGTACATCTATTTCTTCACATGGTCCATGCTTTCAAAAAAGGAGAACATTCTTCCATTAAAAAATAAATAAATAAATAAAATTCTCTTCCTCTTGACCCATCACAAGGTGATACAAGACCCTCACTTAACAGATCCTCAAGGAAATCTCATCACCCAGAACATAGGATGAGAACAGACCCAGCTGGAGAAATGTAACTTGTGCTGCTTTCCCTGAGCATGCTGAGTCTGGTCAGTTATGTGGCTCTTGACTTTTAGGATGCTTTGTCAGGTAGGAAGGTGGTAAATATGAAGGTGCTTAGAACACAAAAGGAAACTTGATGTGCTTTAAATTTGGTACTTGTTCCCAGCAGTGCCCTTGCCCTAACTATACCCAACTGTAACACACACACATCTCTCCTGGGCATCACTGTCCACAGGCTTAGTTTTTCTAGGACTTCAGGAGCAGCAAGCCCCACAGGGATACTGTAATTGAGAGTCACAAGCCTCATCTGTCCTGAAAGAAACTCCCGAAAGAAACGTCCTGAAAGAAACTCCCGAACTGGACATTTTGGTGGGTTCCTAGCACTGAAGACCATAGAGGAAGGAGAAAGTATATGCAGGCAACCGCAGTCAATACAAATCCTCTATTACCCACAAAATGGTCCACTTGAAAAATGGCAATATTTTTGTATGCCAACCTCAAAGTCCCTGCTCAAAGAATGCTTGTAGCAAAGCTGCATTTCCTCTTTGAGGGTTTTCTGAAGAATGCATTTAGGTAGGAACTAGCCTTTTCTTCCAGAAACAGAAAAGGCTATCCGTCAATCTACCGGCAAGCCGCTCATCAAGTTCACTCGACAAAGGGTTAGGGCAGCAAGCCCCCACAATAATGTGGAAACAGAAATATTACAAAGTAAAGGCTTATAAAATAATAAAAATTCTACTTACTCCAGATACCTCCCTGTGCCTTTGGCAAAATACCTTAAGCATTCCACATACGGCGGGCATTGTCTTTATAAGATGGCACCTCATAAAATGGTATTAAATATCACCAACGGGGCTTCATATTTCATCCAGCAGGGTTTAGGCCAGGCATGTTCTATATCACACATTATTAGAATGACATCTGCTTTGCAAGTTGTGTACCCAGGAGCCTACCCGGATCACTCATTTCAGCACTCATTCTCGAGGCTTCTGTGCCTTCATAATGCCTAATATGTTTAACTCATTTTGAACAGAAGTCTAAAGCCTGCCACGGCCCTCTGGCCAAAACTGTAGCTGTCAGACAACGGAGCCAGCTATCAAACATTCCTCATTTATCATTAGTGGTGATGCAGTTGTACAGAAAAATGTGCCCACTGTACTGAGAGGCTGTCAATTGTTCCCCCCTATAAAACTCCTCTTCTCAAATAGGGACATTTCTCTGTGGAGGCCCTGCCATTACATTCTGCTCCTTTTCCCACAACACTGAATTTATAATGCAAAGAAAATGGGGAACATATATTCATCCAAATGGCCTCTCCGCTACGAGATGAATAAGGAGATCATCATTGGCTGCATCAGTGCAGGGCTGCACGTGCCATTGGGGGGAATTAATAGAATCAGCCCAGGAAGAGCAAAAAGAGAGAGAGAAAAGAGAAAAATCATCCACAGGTTTTGTGCCGTGGTTGAATCTAGAATAATAAAGGCATGTATCTGAAAGTTGGAATTCACTTTGGAATTGCCATTTTGCCACCAATGTAGGTGGGATACAGGGGCTACGAACTGCCTTCTGAGGCAAATTCTCCAACTTCTGGTTTCACATTTGACTACTGACCATGGTTCTTATGGTCCCCCTAGTCACACCTATAAATTGTGGCTCCCAAATCAGCTTCCAGCCCTGAAGGCACCCCAAGTTTTTCTTGATGTTTACAGCATATTCATAGAGGGACTTTCTATTTTTAAAGAAAGAGAAAGAGAAAATTAAAAGTCTTATGGTGCTCCTGACAATGATTAACATCGTTATTACTGACTCTGATTATTATTTGGATTTGAAGTTCTGCCCTGGCCATTTCATTCCTCCTCCACCCACATGGCTGCCTTTTCCCACTCAAACTCCTTAGCCATTCCTCTTATAATTCTGCTGGGAGAAAAATGAACTCAATTAAATGTATTTGAGATGCCTCCAGGTTTGTGCCTATGTCTTCAAAGGGAGAGTATGAGGGCGTTTATAGTAGTGATAACACATCCTTATTGACTTCAAAGGAAGAGGTCTGGTGGATGAATTTATTCCCATGGTATCTCTGTCAGAGCAGAGTTATTATCCCATTTTATAGATGGGAAAATAGAGAGTGTGGTGCCTGAGGACATGGATAGGAATCAGTCCCAGAGAGAATGAAAGCATCACCATGGGCTTCTGGATCTTTCCCGAGCTAAGACCATTTTCCCTCCAGCAGCAACAACAAACCTCATCCTCAGAAATAAGCAAACTTCAGGATAGCTAAACAGCCAATACAGCCGGAAAGAAACACTCATCTGACATGTCCTCTAAGGACACCAAACTCTCAAATGCTCATGGGATAATTTGAAGATGGAAAGATAAAGATATGATCTCCACTTACCCTTTTTTCTCCAGAGCTCAGTCCTGCCTCTACTCAAGACTCAATGATCATACTCCAGAAATGAATCTGCTAGAGCCTTAACACCAAAAGATTAGGGCAGCTGATAACCAATCACTGGCTGAGCAAACTCTCTCCAGTCTCATTCCCCTGACATCCCACCCCTTACTAGTCTCTACCTTTTCGATAGACCCCTTCTTCATTAAGAAAGGAGTCAAAACTTTCAATAGCCCACGCAAGCTCTGTGAGTAGCTATCTGTAACTCCACCAGATATTCTTTAGATTTTAACTGAACTGGTTTTCACAACATTTACCCAAAGTATGCCCAATTTTCTAGTCTCTAGGCTGAGTCGCTAATACAATTTTTCTCATTTCTACAACTGTATCTCTCCAATTCCAGTATTGTCCTTCTTTATCTTTCCCAGTTGTTTCCAGAAGCTCCTACATCATCAGCTGAACTTCCTCACTTTATTTTCTCTAAAACTATACTTCATTATGAAATATTGGGCCTGGAGACATGTAATCATGAACTGCCCTCTTGGCTATAGTCTCAAATCTAGTCTCCAGGTTCTCTAATCTTCTTTAATTTTCTCTTCTTTTTGTCTAAATCACCCTACACCTTCTTTCACCCATTTTCTCATGAAGATCCAGAGTTATGTATTCAAAGCATGTTCTTTATCTGACCCTCACAGGGATTTATGGTTTCTAGTGGAGCTGTTCTTCTGAAGATCTGATCAACTTTATTTTATTTTATTTTATTTTATTTTATTTTATTTTATTTTATTGTATTTTATTTTATTTTTTGGAGAGGGACAGAGATAGAAAGACAGAAAGTGAGAAATCACTCCCCCCAGGAGGATGGCCATGTTGCAATCCCTTCTCCTCTAGTCTCCTCTTGGGATAATGGGCATGCACGCACACACACCCAGTGTGAGTTTAAGCCACCAGGTCCGGGACTCAAACTGCAGTTGACTACATGGGAGTCAGTCAACACAGCTATTACACCAACTGCTGGTCCCAGCTTTATTATTTTTCCTATACTCTTTGTCACCATTCATTCTAACTCAAGGCTGGCAACTTAGCATTATAGCTTAATTGTAGATAAATGAGTCAATTTACTTCAATTAAAGTGTTACTGTGATTCATTAAACACTAGAGACATGTAGGACACAATCCCTCTCCTTAAGGAGCTTACAATTTAGTTAGAAAGATACAAAGAATGCTTGTGAACTTGATATCGAACACTATAGAGAAATAAAATAATAAGCTAAGAATATGATAAAAAGCAATGAAAGGTCAGAAGAGTGGATTATGTAGATAAGAATGGAAAGGGAGGACATTATAAGTCTTGTTCTAAACCTGGAAGGCATTGGGGGATTTAAAGATCAGAAAGGATGGTGGAGGATATTTCAACTAGAAGTGACAGCACCATGATAAGCTATGGATTAGGTCATTGCCTTTTAACTATCTGAACAAATAGAAGAGAAGAATCTTGGAGTCAGTCAAGGTTTTTGCTCATTGCCTTAGTCATAGCCTGAAAAGATGTCTTATCTCTTTTCTTTCAACTACCTTCCTCATTGGTTCAACCACATAAAATTGAGGAAACAAGGAACAAATGAATTTCCACTGAGATAGTGGCCCTGTTGGGAAAGAAGAACACACCTTTACCAAGATAGTCAGCTTCCTACAGTAACTGTGATTCTAGTTACCTCTACAGGTTGTCAGGAAGCAATCAAGGGTCAAAGGGAGAGTTCATTTAAGTAGATACAATCTGGCATCTTTGCCATGTATCAGCCACTCCTTTTCTGGCCTGTAGAGTGATTTTAGTAAAGCTAGGTTCTCAAAATATCACCATAGCAAGATGTTGAGAAGATGCTCAATACCACCTAGATAATCCTATGTGAATACCCAACCTCAACAAAAGTGTAAACCATTGAGTTTTTATTGCTATTTCTTCCCTAAATTGTTCCTTCCACTGTATGGTCTCCACTACCCAGAGCGTTGATCTCAAAAGTCCATGTTGAGAGAAGGGGGTGGGGGTGGGGGGGCAAAGAAACAAATACCTGTTGAGGTATTTGCTAATAGAAAGTTTGAATATTACTAGGGGATTATTCCTAAATTCTTAATTCATAATGCATCAGCAATACATCTCTAGTGGTGGTATTTCAGACACTGTTACAAGCTGACAGGATGGTTGTTTCAGGTTTTCATGTTTGGAGGGAGTAGGGTGTCTTTAACCTGCCTTTATGTCTTCCTATGTGAGTAGCACTTACTCTGCCCAATTGTAAGTTTGGCCTTTATTTCAGAACTTGTCTTTACACAGAAAGGAAATGATCTACAAAACTGTAAGTTTGATGAGGGCAAGGATTTTAGTTGATCATGACATTCTGAAATCCCAAAGTTATCAGGCAATTCATATTTAGTGACTTATGACCAGATCCCTACCCACTCGAGGCTGAGCTCCTGGAGAGTGCCTTATGGGAGTCCTAAGAAACAGCAATCACAGATTTCCCTGGCCTCAGAAATTCCTCCATCTGTTTCACAAGCTTTCTTTATGCTTTCCTGGAAGTCATTTCCATTTCCATGGCTAAAAAGGAAGAAAAGAAAAAAGAAGGAAAAAAAGAAAAAGAATGGAAAGAAAGAAAAGAAAGTTGTGGTCTCTGCTACAACTTGAAGGTTCATTTAAAGTAGATCAGATGCGTGAACTGTACAATAACCTCAAGTTGGAGACATATTTTTTATATTGAAGGTGAGAGACCAATTAGTAGCTCTAACTCTTCGAGCAGATGGTTATCATATGATAACAGAGGTGCCTGTCCTATCCTTTGACATTAGAAAGTCATCTTTTTCCTAATATCTTTTTCTACAAAGAAAGAATATTATGCAGACAGATTGCATGGCCTATACACCTCTGCAAAGTTGAGTTTATAGCAGGACATGTGGAGCCTGAGAATCTTGTTTTTCAGTTACTGATCAGATTCAGCCCCTAAAAAGTGACTGCAAGATAGTACAAGAGAAGAATTTCTGGTGCAAAGAAAGACAAAGCTAATAAAATTATCTGGTTCCAAATTTCATCACAAACTGTAAATGGTGGGTATGCAATGGTTGGCCCATAATTACTTGCAAAGCATCCTTTTCTTCTGTGGCTCAAAAACACACTGTAAGGAAAGCAGCATGGCGTTGGGTTCAGAGGGAACTGGATTGGATTCCAGCAATGGTTTTCCCTTCTAGTTCTCCTTCTTCTATTTAAATCATTTGCTTAAATTTCCTAGCTTCAGTTTTCTGCCTTGAAAAAGTGAATTAATATTTACAACTTTAGAGAGGGGTAAAGATTATGTGAGATTGCAAGAAGAAAGTCATAGTTCCTGGTATTTTCACCTTCCCTTCAAAAAACAGGCTGGGGAGAATAGCACCATGTTGGGTAGGCACTGGTTGAGAAGGTAAGAATCAAAATTGTAAGGTGCTCTGGGTACGTTTAAAAAAATTATTTATTTTACAGTCAGTACAGTTGTTAAAATCCCAAACTCAGAAATTTGACACATGTAGCTTGGATTCTTGCTCCCACCACTTGCTGGGTGTGTGATCTTGGGCAAGATGCATAAATATGCTGAGCCTCAGTGCCCTTACGTGTGAAATGAGGCAATGCCTGTCTTGTTTTCAGGAATGATATGATTAAAGGAGACAATTTACGTAATGAGTTTAGAGGATGGCCTGACCCATAATAAGCATCTTTTCTTCATTCTTTCCCTCTTCCCTCCCCTCCTCCACTTTGATCTTTTCCTTAGTTTTTCCTCTACTTCTTCATATATTCTTTAATGTACTTTCAACAGAATGGACCCAACATTTTTATCTGTGCTCAGAAGGTGTAATGCTCTCGTTCTTTAGATAAAGAAAGGCAGAGGAAAATCTTAGGACTGGCCAGGGGTTGCTGTTTTCCCAGTACGTATACCCAAATTTAAGCCCTTTCCTGTTTGTTTCTTCACACACACAGTGAGGGGATGAATAGAATCTCTCTAGTTTCCATAGATGAAGGCTTCTAGTTGAGATCTCACCTGCCTACTCACACACTCCCCTTTTCTGAAATTTTCCTTCCTCTCTGGCCATCGGTACTCCATGCAAAGATTGAACTCTAGCTCAAATGTACGTACTACTTGCCAAATGCTTACGAAATAAATAAGTAATTGCACATTGAGTCTGGACCACTTAAATAGGATATATTGGAAGTCTTCTCTGGTCCCCATGACATCGTATTGTCTGTCCCAGTCTCTCTCAATTTTCTGAATTCTGACAATTTCACAGTACCAGCCACACAATTCAATATTTATTCCCTCCACCAGCTTTTTCAAGGCAAAAACCCTTTTATTTAATATTAGAAACTTACTTCCTTCCTACCTCAATACCTGGCAGTTTATAAGAATTTTATAAATAGTTCCTAAAAACTTGAGTAATTAAATGACTAAAGTATTTATATTGGAAAATCTTAGCTAACTAGATAGTAAATAAGTTGAGACCAAGAATTTTGTCCTTTTCAAATATTCTGTATAGCATCAGCACTGAGTACACAGTGTAACTGGTGCTCAAAAGTACCTGTCGATCCTTATAGTACAAACGTCATCAGTATATTTATGAATAGATTCTGGACCGCTCAAGCACTAAGGATGGTCTTCAACAAAGACTCAGAGCCAGAATTCTTCCTAAGGGTGATGAGACAAGGGCCATCAGTTGGAGCAATTCCTGCAGAGCTTGTGGAAAGAAAGTGACTTTCCAAATGGTTATTTTAAAAAGGACCTAAGGCTTATATGTATATGAACAAGCTAAAAGAAAATCGCTTTCCTCGTCATCACTGAGGCTCTCTCCTTCATCTTTAACACACATAGGTACTCCACCGTTTGATGGTGTGCCTCCTCCAGGGACATTTCTGACATGCAGCATACTTTTTTCTTGTAAAGTGTTAAAGATGTGGATGTGAGGAAGGGAGGATGGCACTTCCTGCCTTGAGCCCTGAACCTGCTCAAGGAATCATTCAAAATCTCTAGGAATGGCTCTCATTAAAGCAGTCATCAGCATAGTTGTCATCGTTTTCATCTTAATAGTTTCCTCTTCCTTCTGCTCTTCCTCCTAGTTCTCCTTCTTCTTCTCTTTGTTCTATCTCACCCACTAGTGCTCTTCTTCAACAAATGACATACCAAAGCATGTGCTGGGAACAGGTTTCCTGCTCCTGAGTTGGAGAAATTAGCCCATTCAAAATCAGCCTGAGAAATATCCTGGCCCTTGTTGGAGCAGGTACAAGTCTTTGACAGTAGTGGAATTATCAGCCTACTTATTCTTGACCTGCAAGCACAACCTGCTTTTCTTCTTTTTGATGAAGGCCACAAAGACTCGGAGTCTCTTTAGTAAAGCGTGAGATCCTATGACATGGAAGCTCCTGCCACCTGATTAAATATTGAGGAAGAGAATCCATTGATTGACTTGCCCTCAGTAAGCTAAGGTTTGAAACAAAACCCCTGGAGGGCCACCTCCCCTAATCTGCCGGGGGCCATGCTCTTTAGGGCAGGACAATTATAATTAATTGAGTGATCCCACAGAAAGCATACAGGCGATGAAAAGCACTACAAGTCTCACTCCTTTGCATATCTACTGAAAACCAGCTGGGCATTCAAGGGGTTAAGGCCAGATCTGCAGACCAAGGAGGCCAATTCTGCCTGTGGCTAGTACCAGTCAAGAATATTGCTGAGGGCTTTAGACACAGCATGTACTTTCAACTCGGCACAATCATTTTTAAAGAAACAATCACTCCAAGTTTACAGTGGCATCAAACTGATAATTTGGAAGTATGATTACTTCTCCCATTAACTAATCAATCCCTTATCTGTAAGTGTGGAGACAGAGAAAGAAGACATGAACAGATCAAAATAATTAAGTGAGTTCCATTTGCTTGTTTTGTTTTGTTTTTCTCTGACAAATTATAGCTCTTTTTTGAGTAAAATTTTAAATTGTAGCAAATAATAAATGACTTCTATGAGCTTTTCACTTTTATTTTTATACCCACAATTACTGAAAGAATGATAAGAGCTATATTCTTTGATAGATATCTACACAGGAACCTCTTCTGAGGGCTTACTAAGGGCCAAGTATTATGCAGGAGAGTTTTGACCCTTTCTTTCTTTCTTTCTTTCTTCCTTCCTTCCTTCCTTCCTTCCTTCCTTCCTTCCTTCCTTCCTTCCTTCCTTCTTTTGTAGATTGTTTCATCTTGAGAAGTGGTGAAGTAGAAGACATGGCCTTTTAATGCTATCCCTAAGCATTTTTCCGCTGTGATTAGGCCATTTCTCATCATCGCCACCCAAGGCTGATAAACTTTCAAAGAATTTACTTGCCATATTTCTTCAGATTATTAAGCTCGAAGTTGTGCCAAGATAATCACATTAAATAGTACTTGTCATTATTGGCCCTACTTCATCCTGGCACCACGCGAGACACAACACACGATGACTTCAAGAGGTGCCAGCAGTTCTACCTCTTAGAGCATTAAGAATGATAACACAGTCATGAGGCTGAAGCTTGAAGTGGAAATCCCTTATTGGAATTCATGCCTTTCATGCCTTCTTACTCTGTCATCCCTATTTATCCATCTTCCCACACATATAACATCCGGCCATTAGAGAAACAGTCAAATGCCTACTATCTGCCATGCCTGCCTTCAATGAGCTTCTTGTCAAGGGCAAGAAAAAGATATCAAAGTGAATATTGTATAAGGCACAATGAAGAAAAGTTCCATAATTGAGAATGGAACTTTGTTTTAAAAAGTAAAATCATATTGTGCTGTGTATATTTTACAATTAATAACATGTATGCATCTTTTCAGAAATGAGTCCACATTGGTCAGTTGATTTTTCTAAAGACTATTTCAGGATTATTTCAGAACTTATTTAACCAATTCAGATGA
>NW_006160143.1:0-4300 GCF_000334495.1 Tupaia belangeri chinensis
TCTCTCTCTGATGAACACATGTGCCCTATAGAAAATAAAAAATAATAATAAATTAAATTAAGGATACATTAAAATGGCATTTTTTGGTATTTTATTTTGTTGATGAGATAAAGGTATCCATTGATTTTTATATACATTTGTTTTCTTATCCATAAATCTAAACTCTTGCTTATTTAAGTCCAATAACTTATCTATATATTCTTTTGGATTTCATATATGTGCAATCATATGATTCTCTTGTGAATAATACTAATTCTTTTATTATTTAATCCTGATATTTTTCTTTCTTTCTTTTTTTTCTTTCTTGCTTTTCTGCAATATAAAGATCCTTTAGGCAATGTTGATAAGAGTGCTGGTCTGTTGTGGTGCTGTAGAGTTATTTTTAATTCATTCATATTTTCCCTTTCTAGGGATTTCATGGAAATTTCCTATTTATTCTTTAAGCCCAGGCGAGAGTTACCTTTTCTATGCCAATATAGGGTACTGTTTCTCCCAAAGTCAGAGTAGCTGGGTCTGAGAACCAAGGAGTAGAAGTGGGATATACTTAGGAACCCTCTCACCAATCTGACTCATGACTCATTTTCCACATGTTTTCCTCCCATCCTGGAGACTTTGGGCTATGCTTAGAGGGCTTAGAAGAGAGGATGCTTCAACTGAGGGACCCAACAATGATTCCATTGATCTGAAAACAGACTGTGGCTTTGTGTTTTGGGGTTGTTCATGCCAATGGAACAACAGGGGAAAAAAAAAAAAAGAATAGGTTTACTATGTTGGCTGGGATGGGATTGCTAATCCACAAGGTAAATAGGGTTGCTAATACACAGAGGAGACAAACAAGGGTCTGTCTGGAAATCAGAACTGCTCCAGGGGTACCTCCTAATATATTCAGTAATAAAACTTTTTCAAATTTATTAACATGCCATTTTTAATAGTCTATTTACAGAAATAGCTACTGGTTTTGCTCATTCTCTCTCCTTCTCGGTTGTTTTAATTATTCTATTATTTGGTCTTTTCTTTACTGTTCTTTGCCTTTTCTTCTTCCTTTTACTAACTTTTGAGTTGAATGGTAGGTCTTTTATTTTTAGTCTTTTTTTAAAGTAATTCAATAAATAATTGTTACTTAATTCAATAAAACTCTCCCTAAGTATTGTTCTAGCTATGTTCTATATTTTCCACATTGTGCTTTTGTTATCAGCTTTGTATTTTATATTTTCTTTATTATTTCCTCTTTAATTACAGTATTATTTTGAGTAAGTCTTTTTTCTTTTGCAAACATAAGCTATTTTCATTATCTTCTTTAATGTTTTGAATTTTATTGCATTATTGTTTGAAATTTTATGATGTTAGCTTTTCATTAAATTTATGATCAATTCATTTGAATGTTCCATGTGTATTTCTTAAAGAAAGTACACTTTTAGTTACATGTAAATTCATCTATATTTAAATCTATTATTCAAATTTATGCTTTGGCTTATTTTATCTATCAGTTTCTAGAAGGAGGTCTATTAAAATCTTCAACTAGAGTTGCCGATTTAACTTCCCTTCCCCCATAGTTCTGAGTTGCTGTTTTATATATTTAAGACTACATAGTTATAAGAAGATATGAACATGATAGTAATATTAAGACTTTTAAAACATATTTATTTAAATGTATTTGTTATTACTTTTTAGTTTGACCAGAGAGACAGAGGGAGAGAGAATGGGAAAGTGAGAAAGCAGGTTACCAGGTCCAAGGCTCGAACCATGGTTGGTCATGTGGGAGTCAAGCACTAATCACCTCATCACCTGCCAGCCCCCATATTAAAACATTATTAACAATACATACCTTGAATATCTATTTCTTATCCTTCTTCTTCAACTTTTTTGATTTATTTTAAATGTGTAACAGATTGGTAAAATACAAATTTTGAGTAGATATTATGATTCAGTAGCTATAAAATTCAAAACTAAGTTGCCAAGTAAGCCATATGTGACTTACAAAGTCTGTTCTGACTTGTGCACTCTTTATCTGTTTGAGAAATGTAAAAGAGCTGGGAGAGAGAAGAGCAGATCAGTGAGTATCCTTCTTTGGCAGAGCTGTTGTGCTGAATTTTCCTCACTCCCATTCTCTGCTAAAAAAGGGCTAGTTTGGGGTGATACCTCCTTTACCCTGAGTCTGATGGAGAAAGTTTTGTGTGTGTGAGTGTTTTATTATTATTTTTTTTTTGAGAGTCTCAGAGAAATTTGAAATGCATTCCTTGTATTCAGTGGAGCCCAGTGAACTCAATCTGATTCCTTCCTGGGAAATCTAGAGGGAAAAAGAGGGAAGACAAAATATTTTGATGGTGGGCCTGGGAGAGTTTTCTCAGAGTTTATTGGCACCAGAGGAAGAATTTTTTTTCCCCCAGAAGAGAATCTTACAAAGGACAGGAAAATGTTTTAAGAGAGAGCCCATGCATAGTTATTTTAGATTTTGACCAATAGGACCACCTAGACGTGTGGAGAAATCCTAAAAATGAGAAGTCTGAAGTGGATATCCATGGTTATAGAAATCAAAGGTCACCCCAGAGATGCATTTGTTTGGTTCAAGGAAACTATAAAAGCAAGCAACTCCCAAATAGGCAATAAGAGCCTCCAAAATGACACAGACAACAGATTTAAATATCTGTGTGTTTAAATTATTTAAAAATCTACTTTATTCCTAATCTTGCCTCATATGCACCAGATCTGAAGTTACTGATGCCACTTAGGGAGGTAAAACGGAGAGAAGAGATGAATCAAAGCACATTCCATACTTCAACATAAAATACATTTATGCTAAGACAAGAAAAGTGATTTGGTGCTAACTAATTTAAACTAAGATTTAAATTTTGATTGAGAGCTAGAATTTAACATACTAATTAGTAAATTGGGAATTATATATGGAACTTACCTACTACCTAGGAGTGAGAAGAAAACCATAGGATTGGGACCAGTAGTTGGCATAATGGCTATGTAGCTGGACTCCTATGTAGTCTACCACGGTTCGAGTCCTGGACCAGTGGCTTAAACTCTTGTCGGGCACATGTGCTTGCGTGCTTAAGGTACCAAGAGAAGAATGGAGGAGAAGGGATTGCAGCATGGCCATTTCCCCTAGGGGGAGTTTTCTCACTTACTGTCTCTCTGTCTCTCTCTGTCTTTCTGGCAAGTGCACATGCCCTATAGCAAAAACCTCTACAGAAAAATAAATAAATAAATAAATAAATAAATAAATAAATAAATAAATAAAATCATAGCATTTACTAGAATTTCCTAATGGAAAGAATCTTAACACCACAAAATTTTTAATTATAAAATGAGGAACAAAAATAGTTTTATTTTTAGTTAGTGATACAAACAGTACTATTTAAATTCAATTACATTGAATTTATATAGTATTATTTGTGTTTAGTTATTGTGTTATAACTATATTTTTAATGTATTCTTTTTTTTTAAGAGAAAGATTTTTACTATAGGGCATATTCACTTGCCAGAGAGACAGAAAATAAGAACTCACCACCCAGGAGGGATGGCCACACTGCAATCCCTTCTCCTCCATTCCCCTTTTGGGTTTTTGGACATGCATGCACTCACGCCTGGCATGAGTTTCAAGTCACCAGGTCCAGGATTTGAATCACAGTTGACCATGTGGGAGTCCAGCACCTTAACCACTATACTTGAATTTTTAAAAATCTAATCTAAGACTCCATGCTTTTTTATTGCTAAATTTAACAGATTTACAACTATTGTAATTACTACGCTGATGGGATCTAATTTCTGCTGTTTCAGACTGTCATTTTTGTTTACTCATATTTTTTTTCTTTTCTTCCTTTGCCTGCCGGTTTTTATTACAAAAGTGAAATTTTCAAAATCTTATTCATTTTGTATATAAAATGATGCTAATTATAGTATTTGAAGGGGAGGATCTAATTAAGAACAGAATGGAAGACTTTAAAAGGTATCTATTAAACTACTAATAACAGTAATAATAATAAGCTGAGCGACCAGATGGTGGTACAGTAGTAAAACACACTTTGTAAGACTGGCCCACATAAGAAGGTTCCAGGTATACCTCAAGAGACCTCCCTGAGTATGCCAGGCATATGTGTGTCCATTATTTGGGGCTGGCTCAACCTGGAGGTGGATTGTAGCATCAAGACCCTGTTCAAAGTGAACTCTTTATCTCTCTCTTACTCATGGAAGAAAGAAAGACACTTTTTTTTTTTTGAGAGGTTTTTGCTATAGGGTGCATGCGCTCGCCAGACAGACAGAGAGAGACAGAGAGATGGAAAGTGAGAAATCA
>NW_006160143.1:4441-11853 GCF_000334495.1 Tupaia belangeri chinensis
AACCATCACGTTAACTGCTGGTCCCCAAGAAAGACACTTTTAAATGAAAAAAAAAAAAAAAAAATGAGTGGTAAGAATACAACTGAAGTCACATTTAAATTCACAGTGTGAGTATAGTCACAGAGATTCTTCTCTTTTTGCAGCTAGTGTCCTTGGAAGAATGCTCTGGAGCAAAGATTTTAAAAAAGAGAGAGAGAGAATTAAGTCCCATATTATTGACTTTATCACATCCAACTTTCCTACACCAAAATAGCACAGAAGGAATAACTTCCACTCTTTGAAAGCTACTTTTGGTGTAAAAGAAGTGATGGACTGGAGTGAAAACAGGCCACAAAAATTTGTCTAAAAAAATCTCTTTCAGATGAATCTGTACACACCATCAAGCAATGTGCCTCTCCTCAATTAAGGTAGGAAACCAGCATTCAGTTCTCAGGAGGTCGCAGCCTTATTCACTTACTCAGTTTATACAAAGTGCCTGTGCATTATTCACTTCTACATGCAGCCATTTCTAGATGAAAAAGAAACCTGCTATCTCTAAGGGCCACCCGTTCCCCACAATTATACAGCTCAAAGAACCTTTTTGGGAATTGGGATTCTTCTGTACCTCTGAAAGAGTAATAAATTAAAGCTGAATCATTTTTCACATGGAGGTCTAACATGATACTAATAGCACTTGCACTTCAGACATACAACATTCAAAGGTATAGTAAATTTTTTTTTTTTTTGGAGAGGTTTTTGCTATAGGGCACGTGCGCTCACCAGACAGAGAGAGACATAGACAGAAAGCGAGAAATCACCCCCCTTCGGGGGGATGGTCACGCCGCAATCCCTTCTCCTCCATTCTCCTCTCGGGATCTTGGGCACGCACGCACACGTGCCCGGCGTGAGTTTTAAACCACCGGGTCCGGGATGCGAACCGCGGTCGACTACGTGGGAGTCCAGCGACATAGCCATTATGCTAACTGCTGGTTCCCAAGATATAATAAATTTTGAAGATAACTACACTGCAAAATATTTTAAAATTAGACAATTACATAGCATTCATTTATGTTCGAAATCGCAGTCCTAAACCAAATGTCAGGCCATGAGCATTGATGTTCTTACCACCTAGCAGAATTGACAGCACCAGTTTGACATCTGGCCTTCTGAGTTTATCCTAAACCTAGCCTGCTGGAGTACGTCACTGTAGCCATGAAGCCAGCATCAGGGACAGTCTGAGAGCTGCTATGTTGAAGCAAGTGTCACTGTGTCCTGCTGCTGAGATGAGATTAACAGTGGTCTCTAATGTCTTGTCTGTCTCTGGTACATGGAGCCACCAAACTCGGTCCCATCATTTAGTGTGAGGACACATTTAGAGAGAGAACCTGAGGTGTGGGGACATGCTCTGAGCAAACACCACCTGTCCTTCTGGGGTTTGGCAGAACTTTGTAACTTGTCTTTCCTTGACCTTCGCTGCAGACAGAGCAAGGGTGGAAATTGCTAGGGGCGCTCCAACAGACACATCTGATGGACTTCAAGAGACATCTAGACCCCAATTAACAAAGCCCAATCCCTGCTCTGCATCTGAAAGGTTCTTTAGCCTTCTCTGGGTGTGGTGGTGCACTCCTTATGGAGAAATTCTTTAGCTTCTGTCCCACACCTAACAGCTAGACTTCTCTGCATTAGAAAAGATTATGGGACTTTCTCTTGATGGGATTATCCCCAAGGGATATACCTGGCCCAGTATGACTAAGCCCTTCTAGATTTGTTACCTGCTTCTTATTGTCTGTAACCTGGTAACGAATCTATGAAGTGTCATGAAACACACATGTGTAATGTCTCCTTGTACTATAAATAACGAGGCCCAGTTTGTCTGGGTGGCTCAAGCAGCTCAAGCAGCAGCTCAAGCAGATCAAGCAGCGGCTCAAGTGTGGCACAAGTTGCTTGGGCTACCTACACAGGCTGCCTGTGTCCATTTCTACTCTATGTTTTTTTCTCATTCTTTCCAATTCCCTAGTTCTGGCAAGATAGAGGGCTTTCTCTATCTCATCCTCTTTCTCTTCCTCACCCAGCAGCCCCCTGATCATGATTCAGCAAGACCCAAGCCCTGAGGCAGATGCCGACAATTCAGATTAGTGAACAGGAATTTATCAGTCTTGTAGCCAAGCACAAAGTTGTCCTGGGTCACTTGGAACCTTACTGTCTCAAAATTTACTTGTTATCCAGCCAGCCAACCTCATCACTCAACACCAGGTCACTCTAAGTAAAGGCCTAGGTATGTTAAAATCTGCCTCACAGCCCGGGTTGATATGCTCCCCTTTGCCTTGATTTTAACATTTTCCCTCCAGTGTTGGGTGAGGAGGATGAATCACAGCTTGACTTAAGTCCAGAGCTGATCTTCTCCAGTCATCTTGCTGCCTAGTGTGTTGGTGGTGGTCTACTTTTCTGAAAATATCACACCATATTCCATCTATCTGTACTTTATTTTCAGATCACCCATTACTTTGAAAGTCTCAGTCTTAGCTGAACCTTGAACTCTTATCATCTATGCATTGCTTTCAAATCAAGGGTTTTTTTTTAAATAGATCATTTAAATTTCTATTATTATTTTAGAACTTTATTTGTTTCTCTCCTTCCTTCCTTCCTCTTTCTCTTTCTTTCTTTCTTTCTTTCTTTCTTTCTTTCTTTCTTTCTTTCTTTCTTTCTTTCTTCTTCCTTCCTTCCTTCCTCCCTCCCTTCCTTCTTTCTTTCTTCCTCTTTCATTATTTTTCTTTCTCTTCCTTCCTTTCTCTTTCTTTCTTTCTCTTTCATTCTTTCTCCCTTTCTTTCTCTTTCTTTCCTTTTTTATGTCAAAGGCATCAGCACACGTGTGTGTGTGTGTGTGTGTGTGTGAGAGAGAGAGAGAGTATGAGCATACACAAGAGAATGCAACCCTCAGCAGGGCCTGGTCATGCCACGTTCTTCTTCCTGCAGTTATCCAGCCTGTCAGAATGTTGGGCATGTAAGATTTCCAAGGTGAGAAAGGCCAGGACCCAAACCCTAGTCAGCCAAGTGGGATCCAGTTTCCTCGGAGCAGTGCCTGACCGCTGTGTTATGAGACTGGCCCTAACCTTGGTCCTTGGCATTCCTAAATTTTACTTTAATGTTTAGGTTTTTGCTATCTATTTAATGTAGCAAATGACGAGACTTTTATGAGATGCAGCCTTTCATCTTTTCATACATTTTTGGTTATTTTCTTTTCCGAACATTTTCTCTTTTTATCTATAGTGCTCGCATTCTACAGACAGTGACACTTCCACTGCCGTCACTACATAGTTCCCAACTCTCTACCTTTTTATAATTTAATTTATTATTATCATAATTTTATGTTAAATTTAATCACATGTATCTTTACAGTTTATTACATTTCTTGATATTTTTAGGAGCCCTTTTTCTGACTTTCCAGCTCACTCTTTTTTTTTAGCATTATTTTATGTGCTAAACAATTTACCTACCAGTTATTTTGGTGGTTATAGTTTTCCCAAGTATTATTTCTGTTTGACTCTTTTTTTCTTTTTTTATTATAGGGGTACATGCACTCACCAGGGAGAGAGAATGTGTGTGAGAAATCAGCACCCCTCCCCCGCCCCCCGCCAGGAAGAACAGCCACGCTACAGTTCTTTTTCCATTCTCCTCTCAGAATTTTGTACATGTATGCACACATGCCCAGTGGTTTTCAAACTACCGGGTCTAAGGATTTAAACCACTCAGTCAGCCACGTGGGATCTAGCCTTCTTAACTACCACAACACCACTGAGTCTGGGGCTCAAACTACAAAGTTGGCCATGTGGTATCCAGTGCCCCAATCTCTGAGCCACCTGCTGGCCACAGTTGGCTATTCCTAACTTGTCACTATTTGCTCGTGCCCAGTGGTTTTCAAACTACCGGGTCTAAGGATTTAAACCACTCAGTCAGCCACGTGGGATCTAGCCTTCTTAACTACCACAACACCACTGAGTCTGGGGCTCAAACTACAAAGTTGGCCATGTGGTATCCAGTGCCCCAATCTCTGAGCCACCTGCTGGCCACAGTTGGCTATTCCTAACTTGTCACTATTTGCTGTACCCACAGAGGGTTGAGGAGTTGTCTCAGACAGAAAACCCCTCCAGCTTTAAAGGAACACAATCACACCCTATCTGCCCACCCCACTAGAGGGTTTCTCTGCACTCCTCTGATTTCCCTCAGATCTTCCTGACTCTTCAGTGAGAATCACTTGGTCTTTGGGCCACATATTACGGTGGGGAGACAGGAATTCCCAGAAAGTAAGTAGTACACTTGTGCCTTTGCTACCTGTTGCCCATAAATGCTGGGTTCTGGTGCTGCTCTGATAATTACTCCACTGACATTAGAAGAGAATGATCACCCACTCAGATGGGGTAATGATCAGTTCAAAACAAAATGGGAGAGAGACAAAAATCTAGTCTAGAAAGTACTCCCTTACCAGCAATCTGCCTCTTCCTCCCTAATCTGCTTCCTTACATCTCTGTCTTCCTACATATTTATAATAATTTTTCATTTGGTTTAGATAGACACCAACCTGCCTCTTGTTTATGTAATATTTCCAAGGTCCTGTTCAGGAGGAAGAGCCTGAAGCTATTTTGTCCAGAAAGATAAGTTTGCTAATGGAAAACAAAAAATCATGCAGGTAAAACCTAGCAAGTCTATGGGCTAGTGACAGGTTGTAGGTCACCTATTTTGAGTCTCTGGTATAAAGTGTAAAACATTAGGGAGTTTTCAAGGGTCAGACAGTACCTTTCCACCCAGCAAAACACATACATTTAGATGGTCTTTGCAAAGTAGAAGTCATGTGAGAAGTCAGGGCCTGAGGAAACCACTGGGCATTTGCATATCTGGCAGTCTTCCACCTCAGGCGTCTGACACATCATCTGTATGCTACGAACTGATAGGAAGGACAGTATTACTCAACATCTGTGAGGAGGGACCAGCAGGAAACTTACCAGAGTGTCCAAGGACTGAAAATCCCAAACAGAAGAGAATGAGAAATGAGGCTAGAGCAGGGCCCTTGTGTCTCCCCAGTCTGTAGTTCTGAGACTTTCTTTTCACCAGCCCTCTCTCTCTCTCTCTTTCTTTCCCTTCTTCCTCCTCTCTCTCTCTCTCTCTTTCTTTCCCTTCTTCCTTTCATTTTTTCATATTCTACATCTCCCCAAAGGCCATGCCTTTCTCCAACAATACTACACCCCACACTTCATTTTACAGCCACAAAGAAGCTTCAAGCATGAGTATTGCCCATTACCAAGAGCTGTCCCCTCTTTCAAGATGTCCAGCATCCTCAGGTTCTAGTCCTTTCATTTCTCCTTCCACTTCTTCCAGTCCCTGAGGGTCAGCGAGAGAGCACAGAAGAAGAGGGGTTTCGGCTGCCTTATTAGGAGGGCTATCAGGGTAATACCTTTTCTGCTTTTTCCACCTTGTATTTAGTTTATCATATGAAGATCTTTGATTTCAGATTGAATGAATGTAAATAGAAGTTAAATGCAAATTTGAATTAAAAAAAAAAGAGGGGTTCCTCCTGAATTTTATAGGATGTAAAAGCCCCGTTTTCCCAACTTCAGGTCAGCTTCTGGCTTAAGAGTCTATTTATTCCTTCTAAAATTATGTACAGAATATCTGCTAAGGACAGAGAGAAGAATGATATTTTTTAGCAAAATTCTCCTCTTCCCTTGTTCATAACTCCACAGCGATATCTTATTATGGGGTCTCATTGCCCATTACAAATTTTAATCTGTTACTGGGACCAGCTGTTAGCGTAATGGCTATGTTGCTGGACTCCCACATAGTTGACTGTGGTTCGCGTCCCGGACCCAGTGGCTTAAAACTCACGCCGGGTGCATGTGCATGCATGCCCAAGATCCTGAGAGGAGAACGGAGGAGAAGGGGCTGTGGCGTTGCCATCCCCCCGGGGGGTGATTTCTTGCTTTCTGTCTCTCTGTCTCTTTCTGTCTGTCTGGTGAGCGCACGCATCCTATAGGGAAAACCTCTCAGAAAAGAGAAAAAAAAAATTTAATCTGTTACTTAAAAAGTGTTATGTTTTTAATGAATTAATTTGGTATCTAAGGAAAAAGTAGATTACAAAAGTTTGGCTTTGGAGAAAAAAATCCCAGTTACATCCTTTATAAATTTTCCTATGAGATCAGTAGAGAAAATCATTGCAAAGACTCCTTTTCTTGCTTTATTGAAGTTGAAATGTATTACTTACACAGTTTCTGAGAAGCTTACAGAATCATTTCAGCAATTCTCAGTGTCTCTGGAGACTGAAATGGAAGTGAGACCCAGCTTCCTGCAAAATGTTAGTCAGAGCCTTGGGCTACAAGAAAGCTCAAATTTTCAATTCCAGGGTCTGTCCTCTGGCTTGCCTGGATCTATGCGTGCCAGACGAAGCTCACCAAACACCAGCGGGAGTGCCCACCACAGTGTACGCCCTCCTGATTCAGCTGCTTGAGAGAATGCTCTCCCCAAGTGACTTGGAGCCATCAGAATGTAACACAGAGAAAGGATAGGAAACAACCCTTCAGAATATTTTGTCTAAACAGGAAACAGGGAAGTAAAAGCCTCCTCCAGTGCTCTATCTGCTCGCATAGTCTCCTGGGAAAATAGAAATGGCTCTTTTCTGCAAGACTGTTTCAACTCTTCCTCTTGATAGTAATATTTCTAAGCTGATAGACCTTTCACATGATCATTGGGATAGCTCAGAAAAATGTCATATTTGCCTGACTGCATAGAATAAATGGCTTTCATTTCTCTAACCTAGGAACGCAATCCAAAATATTGTCTTAGTTATAAGGCTGTTCACTGCAACATTGTTTATCACAGTGACTGATTATCAATATCGTGAAGGTCCTCCAATAAGTCATTTACGAGCAAGTTACTCCCAGATAACACTACAGATAGCTTAGAAAATATTTCATGGCATCAAAGTGAGTAAGCAAAATATGAATGGAAAAAAATCAGATTACTGATACTTTTTAAAAACCATATATTAGAACAAGGTTCCACATGGCTACTGCGAACTAGATTTTTAAGGGAATGAAGATTTTCTACTAATAATTCAGCCTCCAACAAACGAGCTAGCGGTAGGGAGCCCTCCTCTGCACCCCCAGCCTTCTCTCTCTGTCTCTCAGTTCCTGTCTCTCCCTGCTTCTGTCTTCCCTTTTTTTTTATTTTTTTGGTAATATTTCCTTTTTACCCTTTTTTCTTTTTTTTAAGAAAAACAAGGCCCAGTTTTTCTCTGGCTCTTAGCTCTGCCTTCTTTCTTGTTAATTTTCGCTCTGCTCCTCCCATCCAGGCAGAAGACAAGGTTCCACATGGCTACAGTGAACTAGATTTTTAAGGGAATGAAGATTTTCTACTAATAATTCAGCCTCCAACAAACGAGCTAG
>NW_006160143.1:13467-13706 GCF_000334495.1 Tupaia belangeri chinensis
GGTGGAAATAATTCTAGGAACTAGAAATGGAAATTTTTTTGTAATGTGCATGATTGAGTCACTATGCAGTGTGTACTGGATGGGAGATCGCATTTTGTGTGCTGTGATGATGCTTAGGGAAGGAATGGAAATTGAGTTACAAAAAAAGTTTCAGGAAAACAAAATGTATCTATTCAATGACTGCAGTAGGATATGTAGCCCCAGTTAGGTGCTAATTTATAGGATGCGTAAAGTTAGAC
>NW_006160143.1:13972-28472 GCF_000334495.1 Tupaia belangeri chinensis
AAAAAGCAAAACATACAGAAAACAAGAAATGGAAGATCATTTGCTAATAATAACATGTTTGTTGATGTGCTTGATTGAGACAATATACAGTGTACTCTGGATGGAAAAAAAAAAGATGCAAAGAGTTTGAATAATGTCTCAGTAAAAATAATGAATAAAAAAAATGTTAAAAAAAAAACCCCACATATTTCTGTACAAGTTGAGTATCCCTTATCTGAAAATCTGAAATCTCAAATACTCCAAAATCTACAACTTTCTGAAAGCTAACATGATGCCACAAGTAGGAAATCCCACACTTGAGTTGTACAAGGTCGCAATCAGAATACAGGTGCACAGCACAGCTTATTCAGTGTCCCCATGGGAGAAAACCCCTCTCAGTTCCGTTCAGCTGTGATACATCTTTTTCGAGGATGCCCAGATTCCGCCAGGCAAGCACACCCATGAAGGGCAATTAAATGGCCCACGTGCCAACCAGGCACACCAACAGGTTCTCCACAGGAGGTAGAGACCTGTGTGCATTACTCACGGTGGTGTTTGCTCATTCTTCACTTTGTGGTATAAATATTGCTGAAAATGTCCAAAATGCCTGCAGATACCCCTATGAGTAACAGTGACAAGAGAAAGGGGAAGCATTTTTGTTTATTCAGAGCACAGGAAGACAGGCTGTTGGAGAAACTCGATAGCAGTGTAAGTGTGAAATGTCTTACAGAAAAACACAGTGTTGAAATGACCATATATGACCTGAAGAAACAGAAGAATAAACTGTTGAATCTCTCAACTGAAAGCAGTGAACATCAGTCAATGAGACAGAAAAACACTGCATAAAACTAAAAGTGAAGCTCTCTTGATGATGTGCTGAGGGATTGGACACATCAGTGTCACAGGGAACACTGGCCATTTAATGGTGAGCTGGTCATGACACGAGCAAGACCTATCACAAAACTGAAGGGAACTGCGACTGTTCAACAGGTTGGTCGCAAAAATGTAAGAGACACGTTACATTTTAAGTTATTTGTGGGGAGGAAGCATCTGCTGATCACAAAGCAGCAGAGAAATTTGTCAATGATTTTGCCAAGGTCATTCCTTATAGAAAATTAATTCAAAATGAATCACGTATTTAAATATAATGTGTAAAATTGCAAACTTTTGGAGAAAACAAAACACTTAACAAAATCTTTGAGACCTAGGAGAAAAAGGTTTTAGACTTAATGTTTAAAGTAAGGAAAGATTCATAAAAGAAAAAAACTAATAAATAAATTGGACCTTTCAAAATTAAAAAGGTTTTCTCTGTGAAAGACCCTGTTAAAAGGATGAAAAAGCAATCTGTAGGAATTGAAGAAAATATTTACACCCAATATTCAACAAAAAGCTTTTATCTAAGTGATATAAGGAACTAGCCAGGGAGCCAGCAGATGGTGTGGTGGTTAAGACACTGGACACCCACTTGGCTAACTGCAATTCGAGCTCCAGATCTCACGGTTTGAAACTCACACTGGGTGCATGTGCATGTGTGCCCCAAATTCCAAGAGACAAATGGAGGAGAAGACATTGCAGTGTGGCTATCCCCCCAGGGGGTGATTTCTCACTTTCTCTCTCTCTGTCTCTGGCAAATACATGTACCCTATAACAAAAATCTCTCTAAAAGAGAGAGAGAGAGAGAGAGAGAGAGAGAGAGAGAGAGAAAAGAGCTAGCAAGACACAACAGTAAAAATAGATACAATCCAATTAGCAAATGAGCAAAAGACAGGAGCAAATCATTTCCAAGGTTATCTACATATAAAAAATACATAACAAGTGAAAAGATTGTCAACAACATTAGAAAACTGTAAGTTAAAGCAACAATGAGATATCACTACATATCTATCAGAATGGTTAAAATGAAAAATGACAATACGAAATCTTGGCAAGGGTAGAGAAACTGGATCACTTTGTCATTGCTGATGGGAATGAGAAGTACTAATCACCCTGAAAACAGAACTAAGCACATGTATACCTAAGACCCAACAATCACACTCTTGAGCATTTATCTCAGTGAAATGCAAGCTTGTGAGTGCTGAAACTCTGCGCCTGAATGTTCATAGCAGCTTAGTTCATAATAGCCCAAACCTGGAAACCACCCAAATGCCCTTCAATGAATGAATGGTTAAAACATTTGTGGTACTCCAAGACCGTGAAATATTACTCAGAAAATAGAGATTATTGCTATGCACAAAGATGGAGCTTAAGGGATGTACTGAGTGAAAAAGAAATCACCCTACGAAGTTACATACTTTATGATTCCATTTACATAACATTCTCATTATAGCGCAGTTAAAGATTAGTGGTCAACCCCAGGGACTGAGAGTTGTGGGAGGTCCATGTGACTTTAAACAGGTCTTGCTTAGTTTCACAAAGCCCTCCGGTGGGGACAGTTCCCTATAAGAATTATTGTGGTGTCTGGTCACCTGACACATGAGATATAATTATATAGAACTACACACACACACACTCGCACACACACGTGTGCACTTGCGTTTGTAAAACTTGGGAAATAAGGATGAGCTTTGTGGATGGTACCAGTATCAGTTTCTTGGTTTTGATAGAGTACCACTGTGATGCAAGATGTTAGCACAGAGAGCATTATTTCACAATTTCCTGTGAATCTAGTCATTTCAGTATAAAAATTCAAGTAGTAATTATTATAAACCTTTTTGATTATTTATATTTTGGGATGAATTTTAAAATGATTCTATGTACTTTATACAACATGATTTTTTCTGGGTAGATTAAATATTAACTCTGGGGGGCCATCAGGTGTGTCGTGGTTAAGGTACTGGACTCCCACATGGCCAAACATAGTTTGAGTCCTAGATATGGCAGCTTGAAACTCACACTAGGCACATGTGCATGCATACCCAAAACTCAAGAGGAAAGAATGAAGGAGAAGGGATTGTGGCAGGGGCATCCCCCCAGGGGATGATTTCTCACTTTTTTCTCACTGTCTCTCTCTGTCTCTCTGGTGAGCACAAGCACCCTATGGGGAATATATATATGTGTGTGTGTGTGTGTATGTGTGTGTGTGTGTGTGTGTAGGGGGGGGAAGAGAGAGAGAATAGAGATTATAGCTATACACAACAATAAACCCTAAACCATAGTCACTTCTATCTTTCCATTGGTAAGCTATTTTTGGTAGGAGAGAGAATTAGAAAGCATTAATCAAGAAAGTATTGTGGTAAATTGTTTTTGCTAGCTGCTTTTGACTGCCATTTAATCAGAGGACTTCGTTGCTCAACTTTTTGAACTTAGTCCTGAGTTTGAAGGTCGAGCAATAATTAGGCATATTTTATATAATGAATACTTAGAGAGGGGGTCTTTAATAAGTTCATGGAAGGGACCAGCAGTTAGCGTAATTGCTATGTCACTGGACTCCCATGTAGTCAACTGCAGTTTGCGTCCCGGACCCAGTGGCTTAAAACTCACAACGGGCACGTGTGCGTGCGTGCCCAAGATCCCAAGAGGAGAATGGAGGAGAGGGGATTGCGGCATGGCCATCCCCCCTGGGGGGTGATTTCTCGCTTTCTGTCTCTCAGTCTCTGTCTGTCTGGCAAACACACGTGGCCTATAGCAAAACCTCTCCAAAAAAAAAAATGTTCATGGAAAATATATGTTATGAAAATTTTTTGCATAGATGTCACTTTTTTCTGCACCAAAATAAACTCATACTTTAATTCCACAAACTTTTCAAGACTCTTTGTGAATTTAAATCCTGGTCATGAACATCTCTGAATTCCTATGTGAGGTAGCACCCATGCAGAATGCTAGCATCCCATATGCCTGACACTGTGCTAGGCAATTTATAAATGTTTATTTAATCCTAATAGTAGCCCTATGAGTTATTCCTATTGAAAGATGAAGAGACTGAAGCACAGGGTAGTTGAGTGGTTTGCTCAATATTATGGTATTAGTAGGAAATAGAGTTAGGACACCACTGCAGGGAGTGGGCTCTAGAAAGTGCCTTTGTTAATTTATTTAAATGGATATAAATACAACATCCAAAGTCCCAGGCAATGAGGCAAACTAATTCAGGCTGCTATTTCTTCCTACATACTTAATCCTCAAGTTCCCACAAAAGCAAGGGAGTTTCGATTGAAAACTTTGAGGTTTCTGGATGAACCAAAGACAACTGAGTCTCAGTTTTGGAGGAAAAAACTGCCCATGAATGGATTCTGTTCTCTTCACTTTGGAGGAGGTGAAGATGAGACCTGTCTCTTCTGAGTCATTTTCTTCATCTCTTTGCACATTGATAGCTTAGGAGATGACAGCAGAAACAATTTCCTTGCACAGGGCCTGGGATGTAGTAGCAGTTCAATAAATATTTAATGAATAAAAGGAGATATTGGGAAAGGAATGTGATGAGAACAAAACTGGTGACACAGGTGGCTTGCCTAGAGTCCCTGAGGCACATTCTGATTGTGATGGGTTTTGGCAGCTGAGCATTAAGCTGAGCATCCTTAATGAGGCACCACCTTGTGGTTGGTCTTCCTCTGATTTCTCCAAGGGTTATTTCTCCTTCACAGCAGAGTAGATTACTTGGGAATCCTGGGAGAGACACACAGGAATAAGGTTCTAAATGAGCAAGAGAAGGAACATGGCAGGGAGGCAGATCTTCCAAGGACTCCAACTTACCTCGTTCTCCAATGTCCTTCTGATGTTTGCTGTGGAGAGAAAAAGTAGAACTGAACTCTGAGATTTTTACTTAGATCTCACTCCCCAAACTTATACCCTAGGCATAGAACTGCAATGCCTGGTGTGAAATTCTGTCTTCTCCTCTTCTTCTGTAATGTCCATCACTTAATGTTTCTCATCTTAGAACTTCTAAGACTCCATCCATCCTCCAGGTCTCGACCAACATTTATTAACCAAACCTTTCCCCTCTCTGATGCCATTTTGATGTGTTATTATTGTTATTATTTCTCCTTCTGGTGTTTTCTGACCATCACGATCTTCTGTCAGGGCTCACTTTCCTGTCATTCTTCTATGTTCCTTAGAAAACCAGACACATGGGGCAAGCAAATGCATGCCAGCAGCATAATTTGACTCCCAGACGCAGCTAAGGATCATGCAGGGTGTGTGTGCAAGCATGCCCAAAATCCCAGGAAGAGAAAGCAGAAGAGAGGATTGTGGTGTGACCATCCCCCCTAGTGGTGATTTTTCACTTCCCCCCTCTCTGTATATCTCTCTGACAAGCACATGTAACCTATAACAAAAAACTAAAAAGAAAAGAATGGAAAGAAGAAAATAAAAATGATAAAGAAAAGAGAAGAGAAGAGAAAAAAGGAAAAAAAAAAGAGAGAAAAGAAAAGGAAAGGAAAAAGAAGAAATAAGAAAAGAAAACCAACCACAGAGTCATCTCACTACATAGAGGACACTGGAGGCACAGATAAGAGAGGGCAGACCCTGAGGTACACAGCAGTTCAAATCTGGCTAAAAAGCTGTTCAGTGATGCCTTTCTCCCTCCCTTCTGGGTGTGCATAATAAGATAGACTTTCCTCCCCTTCCCTAACTGCAGATCAACACTGAAAGGACCTAGAAGATGAACACCCAGGGAAGACAATTGTACCTTTTTTATTGTGCTGGACTGGTCATGGATAGAGAGGACAATGACAGGGTAAGTCAGCTCCACAGGAGGCTGCAGTGGCATAACTCTAAACAAGTCTTGCTGAGAATCCGGGTTCAGAGGTGTGGAGGAGAGTGGCTGGGGGGCCACTGACCACGACATTGGCCTAGCTACCAACAGCCACTGGCTCCATCAAGGTCAGCCAGGAACACAGTCAAAGGGCAGGTTTTAGGGTGGCAGCTTCAAGAGCACTGCAACAGTGGCTCAAAGGACATGACTGCTCTGTGGCACAGCTATTGTTTCAGTTCTTGCAAAGTTACTTCTCAAAGTGAAAATTTCTCTAGATTAGGGCGGTTCACTCAGTGACTCCTCTCATCCCATCTGGACTGCAGGGCCTGAAAAAGACCCTCCAATGACTCTCTTCAATTGAGAAAATCTCCCTGAACTTTAGCTATTATGATTTTAGGTGTTCTTCATCTTGCTGATTTTTTTCCCCTTTGTCTTATAGTTCAGATTCTAAATAGAGATTCGGTGAACCATCTGCCACATTTTTCTTCTTTTTTTGGTCTTTTTAATTTAGCTTTTCTGCAGGAACCTGCTTCTAGGTATCTGTTATTCCCTCTTGGCTCTATGGACTTCGTATCAAGGGCAGGTGACGTATCGACTCCTAGAAGAGTCACTTTCTTGGAACGAGAAGATATCTGACAAGAATCACTTTGCAGTTTCTCACCTGAGACTTCTGGCTGCTGGATGCTCCAGACCTGGGAATAAATCACATCCACATCTATAGAGCCCACTGTGGGGAAGAGACAAGAGTTCACAGATGTCCATGGCCAAAGGTTTACCCTTATACACTTCTTCCCGGTACCCTACTTCACCACTATCCTCCCGTCCCCAACATGATTCCAAGGGAGTCATTAGTTTATTGAGAGTGACTGGGTCTCATGGAATGGGGGGGATAGACCACCTCATGTTCCTTTCTCCTTCTGCTGCTTCCTTCTCTGCCTCAGTCCTCAACTCCCCCCCAGTGGGTAGACTCACCATTGACGTACTCTGACTGCTGCTCTTCTGTGGCTGGAAGTGGGCTGGAGGGTGTGGGTTCTTGAGGGTTTCGGCTGGAAGCAGCTCTGCAAGAAAGTGAAGTAGCTACATGATTGTCTCCAGGGCAGTGAGTAGGAGCAGAGAGGAGAGAGTGGGTAGAAGCCAGGCAGATATATGCCTAGGTGATTTTATGGCCCTGTGTGTAGACGCCCCACTGTGACTGGACAAATATTTCCCGTTCCTCATCTTTTAAAAGTTATAGGACCAGGCGTGGTACAGGGGTAGCACAGTTGGACTCACATGGGTTCTCCTGGGTTCGCATCCCAGGACCTCCTTGAGCATACCAGATGTGCTCAGGCCCATGATCCAGGCCACTAGACTGGGGATGGCATGGAGAATCTGTTAGGGGTTATCTCTCACATGCTCCAAATAAATAGATACACTTTTAGTATATAGTGTATCCATTTATGGATCCAAAGTAATAAATAAGACTATGACCTTGTCCCAGATTAAATTGTTTTTCACTTACAAACTCTCATAGAACTTTACCTGCCTCTTCCTCACTTCTTTATTTCTCTTTCTTATACTCCATATGCATCTGTATCCCCAGTAAGATAGTAGGCCCTTGAGGATATAGACCCCTGCTAGGTAGGTACTTCTTCATTGCACTTCATAGCTAACAAAAACGAACCCATACATCACTCTCAATCATTTTAACTATGCAAATTAGTAAATTAATCTAAACATATCTAATTCTATGCAGGATAACCCCTAGGTGTGGAGCACCCTAAGACCGTGGTGCCCTGATGGTATAAACATAAGGAAGTAGAGACAGGAAGAAGCATTATAGCAGGACACCATGTACATGTGTAGCCTCGATTTCTGGGTACAAACAGAGTAGCGATAGGTGCTTAAAACAGTGAATGAGGGAGAAAGGTAGAAGTGAAATTTTGACTAGGAAGAGTTCTCACCTGAGCGGATTAATGACAAAACTTCTTTCTGAAAAGCAGATAAACATTCATTTCAGGGAAGGGAGCTTTATTTCTTAAAATTATATATGACTTTTCTATATGTAATCAGCTGGTAAGGTTCAAGATACAAAATAGAAATCCAATTGTATTTCTTTTTTTAAAAAAAGAATTATTATTTATTTTCAAATTTTTTTTTCTACAGGGCACACATACTCACCAGAGAGAGACACAGAGAAAGAGGGAGGAGAAGTGAGAAAGCAAGCCAGTGGGTCAAGGTCTGGGACCTGAACCATAGTTGGCCATGTGGGAGTCCAGTACCTTAACCACCATGCCACCTGCTGGCCCCATCCAACTGTATTTCATCCAAATGGTTACTTATGTAGTCCAACAATATTTGTTATTATTGGCTTGTCTGGGAAGTCATGGTGCATTTTTGCATAGAAAAACATGGAAAAATATGTCATGACTTTACCGAGAACCAAACAGCTTAATAAACCATTCGTTTTTCCCTTCTGATCTGAAATGTCACTTTTCAAATGGCAAACCCCACATGCATTTGACATCATTTTTTAGTTTTCCTTTTTTTTAAATTATTTTATTTAACTTTATTTATTTATTTATTTTAATTTGACCAGAGAGGGACAGAATGAGAGAGAGCGAGAGAGAGGAAGAGAAAAAGTGAGAGAGCAAGCCACCAGGTCTGGGACTAGAACGTGGCTGGCATATGGGAGACCAGTGCCCTTGACCACCATCCCATCTGCCAGCCCCTGGTTTTGGATTTTCTATTCTGTTCTGGTTTTGTTTTTGTTTGTTTGTTTGTTTTTTGTCTTTTCACACATCTGTTCAATAAAGTTTTAATTATTTAAAGATATAATGTATTTTAATGATTTAAAGATAGAATGTATTTTAATTATTTAAAGATATAATGTATTTTAATGATTGGTGGCTCTAATCCTACTGAACTACTCATCTTTTCAAGGTTTAAGATGGTCATTCTTTTTTTAATTTTCTTGATTTAATTTTTTTCTTATTTTTTTATTCTTAATTTTTAAGTGTTTTGATACTTGCAACAGCCAGTCTACAGCATGGTCTTGGGGCCAGCATTGGGATTGACATGCATAAGACCCAGAAGGCTATCTCTTGCACCATTCGGCTCTGCAGAGAGATGCAGAACAAGAAATAACATATCAACATGAACATAGAAGCTGTGTCTGCGGAGGGAGTTCTCTTATGTGACCCAGGAGTTATTTTCTGGTTCTCCAACCCCTAGCTCAGGGAACACAGCCACAAGGATGGGTATAGGGTACACCCTGGCTCAAAAACTGGCCCCTTCAGAATCAACATCTCTCACACCACCCATGAGTGCATGAGTGTACCTTCCAGAGGTTGCCACTCCAAGGGACATGCCTACTTTCTGGAGTCACATTGTGCCCAGGGATGCCTCCATTTGTGCTCCCCGCCAAGCATTTATAATTCCGACGAGAGTCTTTCTGGTTTAGTTGCAGTTCATTTGCAGTTTACCAGTCACGAAAACATGCTGCCTGCTATGACAGTCAGTCTTCCAACTTTAACCAGTTTCCCAGAACACAGTGCTAGAAATTTAACTTAGGTTTCCCAAGAAGAAAGAGAAACCTTATAATGTGTTTATTTGGTCTTCAAATACTTTACCAGAATAATAATAGCCTTCAGAATATTTTACCAAGACAAACTGTCATTCAAGCATAAGAAAAGGAGCAGATATTTTTGAAGATGCAAGAATCTAGTGTATACAAATCAAGAAATTTCTTCTTGAAGAAATTACTTTTAAAATAGACTTTATTCCAAAATGATCTATAGTTGACTTATTCTAACTGAAAGAACTCTTAATTAGTTATTAAATATCAACAGTACTGAAACAAATAAAAAATAGACTTTAGCCTATTCTAAGCAACAGTCTCAAATAATATAAAAAATTGTTGATATTTTGGCTACTGAAGAAAACCTCAAAAATATTTACAAAAGTAGGTGTGATACAAATAATAACTGATCACAACATAACTAGTAATTCATAATAAAACCGTGAAAAAATCTAGATATGCCCATAATATAAATTTAAGAGAACTTAAATCTTTTTTTTTTTGAGAGTTTTTTGCTATAGGGTGCATGAGCTCACCAGAAAGACAGAGAGACACAGAGAGACAGAAAGCGAGAAATCACCCACCCCAGGGGGAATAGCCGTGCCGCAATCCCTTCTCCTCCATTCTCCTCTCAGGATCTTAGGCAAGCATGCACATGCTCCTGACATGAGTTTAAGCCACTGGGTCCGGTACTCTAACTGCGATCGACTACACGGGAGTCCAGTGACATAGCCATTAAGCTAACTGCTGGTCCCAAGAGATTTTAATCTTTAGTAATTGAATACATATATAAATATGTAAGAAAAGAAAAGCAAACAAATTAAATATCCAATTTGTCCATAAGAATGAGGCTAACAAAAATAGAAGGCGGCAAGTAACAAAGATAAAAACAAATTTCTAGAATTAACTAGACCGGCAAGTGGTTAAGACACTGGCCTCCTACATGGCTGACCATGGTCTGAGTCCTGGACCTGGTGACTTGAAAAGCACTCTGAGTGCATGTTCGTGTGTGCCCAAAATTCCAGGAGGAGATTAGAGGAGAAGGGACTGGGGTATAGCCATCCCCATTGGGAGATGATTTCTCACTTTCCCTCTGTCTCTCTGGTAAGTGCATAAGCACATGCAACCTATGGCAAAAATCAAAAAAATAAAAAATAATTCTAGAATTCTAAAGCAATACTAGTACCGGAAATCAAGTGAATAAGCCTGAGACTGTAAAAGTACAGGAGTTAGAAGAGGCTCTATCTTTCTTGATAATTACATGTCAAAGAGATGACTCTCAAGTCCTTGAGATAGACATTCCTTGGTTGTAAAACTGGCATGAGGCTGGGAGGACATTTCTATCACAAAGGGGAAGAGGAAGAATTTATAATGGCAAGTTTTCTAAAGTAAATGCTCTAAGAACAGGGAGGGTAGGGGCCTACAGTCAGGCTGAGGAGAACATTAAGGCCATCTTGCTCAGGGGTGGTGGTGCTGATAGTGGACACATGCTTGCAAAGTCTTTTTTTAAAATGCTGTTTTAACATTTTAAAAAATTATTTCCTTTATTTATGACATAGTACATGCACATGCAGGAGAGAGAGAAAGAAGCAGCCTCTACGGGGTGTGGTCATGCTGCAGTCCCCTTCACCAGTCTTCCAGCCTGCTGAATCTTGTCACTTGGATGTGTGACTAGCGTGGTTCAGGATGATTTGGCTGAGGATCTGAACCAGCATCTATTGAGCAGCACGTTACCTCTGCACCACAGAGCCAGCCCACCTCAGGAAGCTTGAGCAGCGAGACTGTGACCATCTACCTAAAGCATGGGCTATTCATCTTCAGGTGGGAGTAAGAGTGCCCGAGTGCTTCATGTGGGCCAGACCTGGGTCCTATGGAGGAGGGAGCCGACTTGGAGCCATTTCAAATCCAGCCAAGAAGACTGCCTGGATGTGTAAGAAGGTTCCAAAGTGAGACGAAGGGAAAAGAGAGTCTAACCTCCCAAGAACTCAGGAGGGTGTTAAGTGTGCAGCTGGAGAAAAGTGAGTCACTTGCGTCACAGGAAGGGCAGTCCGTTGGAGGCGAGGGGGTCTCTGGAGAATCCATAAATAGCCCTATCATAGCCAATTTGCTCATTTGATCAAGTCTGGAGAGTCAAATTTGACAAGCCAGAGGAAATCAATGCTCACCATGAAGGCTCTGAAAAGAGATGCAAGCTGAAGAAAGAGGGAAACACCTGATCAAGGCTCTTTCCATACCTCAGGAGGCTGCCTGGAGAGGGTCTGAGACAAGGGGGGAAGGAGAAGATTCAGCTTAGAAAATTAGCCTTTATTCATTATTACAGATGCCTGAGCACACTCGTGACCAACAAGCACTCAGAGAAATTAGTGTTTGCTATTGCTTTGTTTGTTTAAAACAAATAAAGAGGAAGTGGGTAGACTATGAGCCTGCCTGAAATTTTACCCAGGAACAGGAAAATATAAGCCCTACAAAGTGGGTGTGGATAAGCAATGGGAAGAGGGAGATAAGAATTAAGTTTTGGGATCAGGGAGTGCTGCAGAGGAAGTGTAGCTGGACCCACATGAGAGAGGTTCTGGGACTTTCGTGAGTGCATGGCACCTGTGTGCCCGTAATCTGGGCTTGCCGAGGCTGCATGTGGGCTGTGTTTGAAGACTCTTTTGGAGATGCCTGTCTCTCTCTCTGTCAGAGAAGAAATAAATAAGCTTTTTTTAAGAAAGATTTTTTTATTTTCTTTTTAGAGAGATTTTTGCTATAGGGCACATTTACTCTCCAGAGAGATAGAGAGACAGAAAGTGAGAAATCTTCACACAGCTATGCTACAATCCCATCTTCTTCATTCTCTTCTTGGGCACGCTGGCATGAGTTTACAGCTATGCTGCAATCGCATCTCCTCCATTCTCTTCTTGGGCACGCTGGCATGAGTTTCAAGCCGCTGTGTCTGAGACTTGAACCACAGTCAGCCACATTGGAGTCCAGTGCCTTAACCACTACATCACCTTCTGGCCCCCAAGAATTGAATTTTATGATTGAACTCAAAGAATCCCCTGTTCAATGAGTCAATTATAGCATCAAAAATTAATAAATGCATAAATAACAAACATCTTGGGACGAAACTGAGTAAGAAATGATGAAAGCTGCTATAAATAAGACCTTGAAATATACAATTCAAAATATCTTTAAACAAAAAGATGTAGTCTTGGATAGGAAAATTTCACTTCACAAAGGTGTCTTTTAAAAAATAGAAACTTGGGAAGGAAACAGCAGTTGGCATAATGACTATGTCGCTTGACTCTCATTTAGTCGACAGTGGCTCGAGTCCTGGACCCGGTGGCTTAAACTCACACCAGGTGCGTATGTGTGCATGCTCAAGATCCCGAGAAGAGAATGGAGGAGAAGGGATTGTGGCATGGCCATCCCCCTTGAGGGGTGACTTCTCACATTCTGTCTCTGTCTTTCTGGCAAGCGCACATGCCCTATAACAAAAACCTTTCCAAAAATAAATAAATAAATAAAAATTTGGGCTGGAAGGTAGCATGGTGATTAAGGAGGTGGAGTCCCATATGGCTAACTGTAGTTCAATTCCTGGCCCCAGAATCACACTAGGCATGTGTGTGTGTGTTTATGTGTATGTGTGTACTCAAAGTCCTGAGAGGAGAATGGAGGAAAAGGGATTGCAGCATGGTCATCCCCCATGGGGGGATTTCTCACTTTCCCTCTCTCTATCTCTCAGTGTTGTGTTCTGTCTCTCTCTGGCGAGCACACACCCTTTATGGCAAAAACTTAAAGCAATGATAATAATAATAATAAATAGGACTTTGGGGTAGCTGGTAGAGCAGCTATAATGCAACTGGACCCACATGGGAAGGAACTGGGTTCACATGCTGAGATCTCCCTGGACATGCTGGAGAAACAGGAGAGAACAGTTCAAGCCAGGATGGGCAGCAAAGGCTCGAGGCTCTGTAGTCAGGCAGACATGAATTCCAGTCTTAGCTCTGCCCTCTGCTGGCTGAGAAAACAGCTGACTCCTGAACTGCCTCAAGACTGCTAAATGTAGACAATAACACACACTTAAAGGTAGCTTTTTTACAGTTTTTGTCTTAAAGCCTGTTTTGTCTGATGTCAGTATCATGACTCCAACCTTTTTTTTTTTTATTTCTATTTGTATGGACTATTTTTCCAGCCCTTCACTTTTAGTTTATGTATGTCTTTATCCATGAGGTGCCTTTCTCATAGGCAGCAAAGAGAGGGTTTCTAGGTTTTTTTAATCCATTCAACCAGTCTGTTTTTTGATCGGAGAATTTAATCCATTAACATTCAATGTCATTATCAATATTTGTGGATTTTCCCTTGCCATTTTTTTTTTTTTGGAGAGATTTTCACTGTAGGGCGCGTGCGCTCGCCAGACAGACAGAGAGAGACATAGAGACAGAAAGCGAGAAATCCCCCCCCATGGGGGATGGTCACGCCGCAATCCCTTCTCCTCCATTCTCCTCTCGGGATCTTGGGCACGCACGCACACGTGCCCGGCGTGAGTTTTAAGCCACTGGGTCCGGGACACGAACCGCGGTCGACTACATGGGAGTCCAGCGACATAGCCATTACGCTAACTGCTGGTTCCCCCCTTGCCATTTTGTTAGCCATTTTCTTGGTTGTTTTTCTTCTCTTATTTCTCTCTTTGGTTTTCCTGATACAGTATTCTCTTCAGTACTTATACTCCCTTCAGTAATCACAAATAATAAATGTAAACTTGCCATATGTAGCAGACCTAGTAACTTTTTTTGACTGATGAAATACTAACAGATCAGTATGAGAAATGACTTAGAGGAATTATCTAAATTTTTTTTTTTCCCTAGGATGTGTGTGCTAGCTGGAGAGAGACAGAGACAGTAAGACAAAAAGTGAGAAATCACTCCCCGGAGGTATAGCCACATGGTAATTCCTTCTCTTCCATACTTTTCCTGGAATCTTGGGCACACATGTACACCTGGCATGATTTTCAAGCTATCCGGTCCTGGACTCAAACCACGGTTGGCCATGTAGGAATCCAGTGACATAACCAATGAACCATCTGCCGGCCCCCAAAATTGTTGATCTTTAAAATATGTTACAAAGAGTTACAGTCATGGGACCAGCAGGTGGCATGGTGGTTAAGGGTGCTGGACTCCCACATGGCTGACCATGGTTCAAGTCTCAGACCTGGTGGCTTGCTTTCTCATTTTTTCTCTCTCTCCTCTCTCTCTCTCTCTCTCTCCCCTCCCCCCCCCCCGCCAACTCCAAAA
>NW_006160143.1:28509-30298 GCF_000334495.1 Tupaia belangeri chinensis
GAAAATAAAAAGAGTTACAGTCCTGCTTAAAATGCATTGACAAGAAGTTTGAACCAATCCTTCTACTTAAGACAAGTAGAAAAACAGAGCAAAATATTCCTAAAAGTCTGTTTAAAGTCACTGAAGAAGTAACAACATAGGGAAGAAACACTGAGACCAGACTTGGGGAGGAGAGAGGTACAAGGAGGTAAACCTGGCTTCCAGAATCACTTGTTCCATGGGCACTTGCTGATCCCAGAGAGGGCAGCCAGGATGCTTGTGTTTTTGATGGTCTTGTGGAGTTGGAGGACATGGACTGGAATTTGTGGCAATGTGGGTGTGTGAAATTTTTTAAAATATGGCTGCAAGTTCTGTGACGGTTCCCTTCTCTGGAGGTGCAGTCTCCGCCGCTCCCCTTATATCTGGGCGAGTTTGTGAGGCACTATGACACAATGAGGTTGTCATGAACGTGACACTGCATAAACATTTTGAAACAGTTGGCTAGAGGTATTACAGATTCACTATCACACTTACTTTCGGAGCCTGAGACAACATATGAAAAGCCTAACTAGCTGGAGGTCATATGCCATGGGGAAACCCAAGACACACTGGAAGGCTGCATGTAGTGTTCCAGGTGACAATCTAAACTGAGGTCCCAGCCTACAGCCAGCACCAACCAGCAGACGTGCAGGTGGAGATTCACACGGGTAGGGTCCATACAGTGCATCCAAGTCACTGCCCTTGGGTAAGTAGGGTAAGAAATGGACATATAAAGGAGAAAAAATTATACTAAAATTTTATTTTTTAATTTGCCAGAGGATGTGTGTGCTTGCCCAAGAGAAACAGAGAAAGAGAGAGAGAGAGAGAGAGAGAGAGAGAGAAAGTATCCCTTCTCACCTGCAGTGGGGCAGGGTCACAATGCAATCCTTTCTCCTACATTTCTCCATCTTTTTGGGGTCTTGGATACACACACACACACACACACACACACACACACACACACGCATGCTCAGAGTGTTTTTCAAGCCACTGGGATCAGCATTTGAACTGTGGTTGGCCAGGTTCCCTCAACTACCAGGTCATGGGGCTGGCCCCTAAATGATTTTTAATCCCTTTAAATCTAGTTCCTTATCATATTTTACTCCATTACATATAAATTAATTATGTCTGTTGAAAATTATTTAATGATATTTAATGGTTAGACTTTTTTGTTAAAAAGTCAACCATAGAAGAATGTATCAGTGTTTGACTCTTAAGTAGCTACACACAGGGGCAAATGACATATAAAATTCATAGTATGGCAACCTCACCCACTGCACAGAACCTTCCAGAATTGTGAAGCATAGGAAGAAAGTTTCAAATGTTGGAAGGTTTTCTTTTCTTTCTTCTCCTTTTTCTTTTTATCTTTCTTCTTTTTCCCTTTACTTTTTCTCTGCAAATCCAATCTATATCAGTAACAGAAAAGGTCATGGCAAGAAAGAGCAAACACAACCAACAGTGATACCAACCTGATGACCTGTGGGGCCAGCAGTAATACAGCAGAGCGACACCAGTGATACCAAGGACACCAAACAATCCCCCGAGAACCATGACTGTGACAAGGTCTCCTCTATAGCCATCAGGCCCTAAGGGAAGAAACCAGGGCTTCAGCCTCTGAGTGTAAAAGCTTGTGCTCTGAGAGCCTGAGCAATACCATGCAGGACTGGTAAACATGAATTCATATAAAAGGTCATGTAAACATGGTCTATACTGTCCAGGTTAGTGCTGGGATAAGAGAAGCAGCTGGACACTGAGATCACTTTCCCTCACC
>NW_006160143.1:30311-43848 GCF_000334495.1 Tupaia belangeri chinensis
TCCCTACCTCCCAATGTGCAGCAGACATCACCAGGACACCCCCTGTCTTCTGAAACCCTAACATGGCAGCAGAAAAGGCTGGCGGGACAGAGTCACTGATCATAGCTCTCCATCCCAGCTACCACCAACATACCTGGGATAAAGAATGCCACTGCTTCACTGCGCTGGGCCCCCAGGCCATTGTCAGCCTCACAGGAGTAGTTTCCAGAATGTTCTGTAGTCAGGGAGAGGTTGAAGGATGCTCCCCCTCCAGAGGGAGCTGAAACATTGCCCAGAGTGATGTCTTCGTGATAAAACTGGTACAGGATCGGGGGAGAGCCTCTCAGGGCCTTACAGTGAAGCTCCAGTACACCCCCCACCACAGGCTGGACTCCGGGAACCCGGAGGGTGAGAATGGGGCGAGACACTAGAACTGATAGACACAAAGGGGCTATCAGAGAAGGTGTGTGGTGCAATAGACTCACAAACTCCCACACTAGGGTCTCAGCAAAGGGGCCTGGCACCAGGTAGCTGCAGTCCTTCCACTCTTAGATCCCTGCTAGAACCCTCAGGAGTAATTTTCTCAATAGCATTGAGAAAATCGTTTAGAATTTGGAAGGAATGCCAAGTCTGGGATACTGTCTGGAACCAGAGTCCTTTGTAAGCCTCATCTTATTTTTTCTTACATCCGTCTAGCGTTTCTTATGTGTACTTCTACAAAAAAAAAAAAAAAAAAAAAAAGATGGCAGCAGTTTAACTCTCAAGGGTAAACCATTCTTACATTGCTATTTATTCTACCCAGCACTGAGCACTGAGAACTCCTGGAATTTCCTTATGACTCCTGGGAACCGTGACCTTGGTTTGGAATTTCTGAGAGGAATGAGAGCACACTCACGTCTCACGAGGATGTGCACCACCTTGCTCTGGATGGGACCGTGGCCATTGTCCGCTCTACAGTGATATTTGCCGGCATCACTCTCCTTCAGAGCAGGGATCTCCAGTTTTGCTGACAGGGAAGGCTGGGTCATCTTTCCTAGACAGGCTCCTGTGGCCTCTTTGTGCCAGGAGAATGTGATGTTTCCTGTGCCCTTAGCCACTGAGCAGAGCAGAACCAGCTTCCTTCCTTCAATCACCTGCCCCTCAGCGGCCCAGGCCTCTAAGCGTACATTAGAGACGGGCACTCCTGGGTGGATATAAGATAGTACGTGAGAACCCTGCCCATGGAAGATTCTGGAAATGGGAGTAAACCGATCGATTTCATTCTTTTTTTTTTTTTTTAGAGAGAGAGAGAAATATTTGCTATACGGTGTGTTTGCTCACCGGAGAGACAGAGAGACAGAGAGACAGAAAGTGAGAAATCATCCCTCAAGGAAGATGGCCATGCCACAATCTCTTCTCCTCCATTCTCCTTTTGGGAGTTTGGGCATGTATGCACTCACACCAAGCATGAGTTTTAAGTTACCGGGTCTGGGATTTGAACCATGATTGACTACATGAGATTCCAGTGACATAATCAGTACACCACCAGCTGGTCTCTGATTCCACTCTTTAATGCAAGGAGTGAAGGTATGGAGGTTGCATATGCAATCCTTTATAAATATTTCTACAGAGGTAGGGAACCCCTGACAATTATCCTGGAAGAATGTGGATGTAGATAGATACTTGTATGTCTTAACTCTGACCTGGCTAATTTCATGGGCAGGGATAATTAAAGAATTTTTTTATTAATTAATCAGTATATGAGATAGGAAACTAATTTTTTTTTTCTAAATAAGATGCTGTGCAGACAGGCACCTTTTGCAGAAATTGAAAAGGGACTCTGGTAGCATCAGTCCTACCTCGAGGAAGGCATTGTTCCTATGACAATCCCAAAACAATTCCTCTATCATTCCCAATTATTTTTTAGAAGTTTTTTGTCCTATGGCACCAGTGCTCACTGGAGAGAGAAACAGAGATAGTAAGAGGGAGAGTGAGAAATCACACACACACACACACACACACACACACACACACACACAGGGCTTGGCTAGGCGGCAGTCCCTTCTCCATTCTCCTCCTGGGATCTTGGGCACTCATGCACATGCACTTGACGGGAGTTTCAAGTCACCAGGTTTGGGACTTGAATCACAGTCAGCTACTAGGGAGTTCAACAACCTAATGGCTACACCCTCTGCTGGCCCCTGTCATTTTCAGTTCAAGGCTAAACCAGGTGACAGTCCTCTCTGACTAAGCCAGCCTCTTCTGATCCCTGCTTCCTCTGATGCTTCAGTTAGCCCCCCACACTGTAGGGTTCCAAGAAGTGTGTGTGTGTGATGGTGTGTGAGCCATTGCGGGCCCCTTGCCTCTTAGAGTACCCAACCTGCTTTTGAGTACTAAGGCACAAAGTCAGGGACAATGCAGACTTGATCAGTGAATATTACTTGAGTAATTGAGAAAGAAAAGATAATGAGCTTATTCTACTCCTGATTTTTACAAAGAGAGATGAGCAGAGAGATTTGGAACACTGGACAGTAGAGTAGAGCAGCCGAAAAATGTGATGCTCTGTTAGGCTGACCCACACGGAAAGGTTCAGGCTCACACCCAGAGACCTCTCTGAGTACTCAGGGTACACACATGCCCATGGTCTGTGCTGGCTGAAAACAGGGGTGGAGTGCAGTGCCAAGACCTTGTTTGGGATTTCTCTCTCTCTTACTCATAGAAGAAAAATCACAAACTTTTTTTAGAGCAATTTAGAGAGTTCTTTAGTTCAGTTTCCATATTTTGTAAGGATAGGAGCTGCACAAAGAAGCAAAAAAACTAAGGCCAGGTTGTGCCCTGGTGACTAAAGGAGCTGAATCTCACGTGGTTCAAGTTCCAAACCTAGTGGCCTGAAAAACATGCCAGACATGTGTGCATGTGTGCTCAGATCTCAAAAGGAGGGATAGAGAAGGGATTGTGGTGTGCCCATTGCCCATGAGGGGTATTTTCTCCCTCTTTCTCTCTCTGACTTTCTATGGTGAGTGCACAACCACTCTTGCAAATTAAAAAAAAAAAGAAAAAGAGAAAGAAAAGAAAAAGAAAGAAAGGAAAAAGGGAAGGAAAGAAAGAACGAAAGAGAAAGAAGAAAGAAAGAAAAAGACTAGCAGTCCAGGCTAAGGCCATGGCACTTCTTTTTCCCTGGGCTAAACTCAGCTGTTATTTACTCTGCACGTGTATCTGGGATGTTTGGCTCCTTTTTCTGACCACGTGAGTCATGGTCACTGCTTCACACCAGTAGTATCCTGAGTCTTCAGTCCTCATGGTGGGGATCTGGAACTCTGGGGAGTGGCTCCAACCTGACCCCAAGGTCCGACCATCTCTGAAGAAGCTGAACTGGAGCTGGACATCTGCCTTCTGCAGAGGGAGCTGAGTCTTACAGGTCAGAGTCACTGGGCTCCCCTCTGTGGGCTGGAAGGAGCTAGCCATCAGCACTGGACTTGGAAAGAGCTCTGGAGGGAAAAATCACAACAGTCCCCAGAGCAGTGAGAGCCAGGGTCCCTGCTGCAAAATACCTGGTGAATAACTACCCCAGTAAACAAAACATTCAGAACTGGGCCTGCGTCACCCGTCACGTCTCCATCTTACGGTCAAAGCAAATCATGGTTAGAGATGCTATTGGGCAGGCTCGTGAAGGGCAGCCTTATGCACTCAGGGCAGTCCACATTTGACCCATGGACAGCTTTCCCCTGCTAGTTCGCCCCCCCCACCCCCAGCCACACTCAGCTACCTCAGTTGTCTACCCAGCCCAACTCCCACAGGGTGAAGATTTACCGTGGACGTCGATGTTTACTCGTTTTGAAGTTTCTGTCCATGAAATGATTGTTCTTCCAGTAGCAGTACAATAATACTCGCCACTGTCACTCAGAGCTGCACTTGGGATATGAAATGCTGAGACTACTTTAAAAAAAAATAGCTCTCTTCTATCCTTGTAGTAAGTCATAGTTTTTATTTTCCAATCATCCTTTCCCTTGCACATCAGAACTATGCTATCTCCTTCAAATACAGAAGAGGGTGCTAGGAGAGTCAGCCAATCTGCAACAGAGGAAAGGAAACTAGATTTACCATTTCTGCGAAAACCCAGGTGTCTGACTTGCTCCCTTGCTCTTAGGCAGTAGATGGTGGCAGGTGGAGCCTCTATATCCTCAGACAAGGGAGAAGCCCCATGTGTGCCTTAATTACTTATGGTCATATTTAATTTTTCCTAAGGGAGTATCTTTGCAATATTATCTATGCAGTAACAAACTGTAAACTGGTGACTTATCAGCAACACACATTTATTTCTCACAGTTCTGGAGGTTGGAAGTCCAAAGTCAGAGTGCCCAGTGGTTTCTCGTGAGGACTCTCTCTCGGTTGCTGACTGCTGACTTCTCATATCCTCACATGGCAGAAGAAAAAGGCTCGCTAGCTCTTTGGCCTCTCCTCAGGAAGGCTCTGATCCCATTCATGAGGGCTCCACTCTCCTGATCTAATTACCATCCAAAAGCCCACCTCTAAATGTCATCCTTTTGGGATAAGAGTTTCAACATATGAATTTGGGGGAACACAAACATTCAGTCTATTGCAAGGAGTTATAGTGATGAAGAAGTGTTCTGCTAAGACTCCTTATCCTTAGGTCTCTTCATTGGTGACTTTACACAGAAGATCATTGTCTTCATTTGTTAAGAAGCAAAAAGCCACAGCAAGTTCCAAGGTGGAGAATAATGGGGACCTCGTGACTCTAAGTACATAACAGACCAGCAAGTGGGAACTGCAAGGGGAGCCCTTTGAGAAGACTCCACCAGGGAGAGGCAATAAAGCTTGGAGGACCAGAAGTGACCTCGCAGCAAGAGTGACTCACCACCAGTGATGACTGACTGGTTTTAGTTTTCAGTTATAAACTCAGGTCCCATTTCTTCTTCTCACCTTACCTGATGAAGTAGCCACCAAGTAGCCTGGATTTCTGGGGAGTAGTCAAGTACTGGAAAAATGTCCAGTATCTTTAATTCTCAGAATTTCCTACTTGAATGCTTTCAGAAAAGAATTCTCATTCTCTTAATGTATAATGAGTGGGGTGGGGGGGGGCGAACTAGCAGGGGAAAAAAAAATGAATGAGTGAATGAATGAATGAGATAAATTTTTTTTTGGGAGACATTTTCACTGTAGGGCGCGTGCGCTCGCCAGACAGACAGAGAGAGACATAGAGACAGAAAGCGAGAAATCACCCCCCAGGGGGGATGGTCACGCCGCAATCCCTTCTCCTCCATTCTCCTCTCGGGATCCTGGGCACGCACGCACACGCGCCCGGCGTGAGTTTTAAGCCACCGGGTCCGGGACACGAACCGCGGTCGACTACGTGGGAGTCCAGCGACATAGCCATTACGCTAACTGCTGGTTCCCTGAATGAGATAATTATTAAAAAAAATAGAAGTCTCCTCTTCACCAGTATTCAGTGGCATCATGACTGCTAAAATTTGTATGTATAAAGGAAGGAAGCAGAGGTCAACCATAAGAAATGTGATTGGATTCTTGGACAGGAAGGAAAGTATAATGTCATTCAATGGAATAATATTTGATGTTTTTATTGTGTATGTTAATTGCTTTATGTTTTCCTTGAGACTAAGATGTTGCTATTCTTAAGTCAAATGGCCTTTTATTTTATTGATTACATTTTTTATAGTTTACTTATTTTTATATATTCAACCACTATATATCATTACAACTTATAAAATAACTTTTCTCAGCATGAATGCACTGTATGTTAGTCCAGTTAAAGATATTATCAAACATGTTATCATCAACAGATAATTTTCCATTTCTGTGTCCCTTAAATATTTTCTTTCTTTCTTCTTTCCCTTGATTCCTTTCCTCTCACCTTCCCCTATTTCCACCTTCCTCCTACACTCTCTCTAGTATCCACAATTGTTCTCCATATATGTCTTCTATTCTTTCAGTTTCTGCCATAGAGCACGGACCTTTGATATATATTAAGTGGAGACATACAAGGTATATATTAAGTGGGGACATACAATGTCTCTCTTTTATAGCCTGGCTTGCTTTGCCTAGCAGTAAATCTTCCACATTCATCCACTTTCTATCAAATGCCAGGATATTATTGTTTTTTATGGCTGAGTAGTTTTCCATGGTGTCTATGTGCCACACTTTTATAATCCAGTCATCTATTCATAAACATTTGCATTGGTTCCATGTGTTAGCAATTGCAAATAATGCCACAGTAAACATGGTTGTGCAAGAAAAAAAGAAAGAAAGAAAGAAAGAAAGAAAGAAAGAAAGAAAGAAAGAAAGAAAGAAAGAAATGTGATAGCTTGTAAAACATCACTGCAGATCCAGAAAGAGGTTTATGGAATTTGGAATGATAATATTTGGGAAATGTATGATTTGTTACTGACTGTCCCAGGAGAACCAGAATTACCATGGGACACTGGAGGACAATTCAGTTAGTTAGTTAGTTCTCTTTAAGTGAAATTAGAAGGGTAGAGAGGGTGAGTTGCAGAGACAATTAGCTTAATGGAAGATTTTTACCCTCCTTCACAGATGAAGACTAGACCCTAAGGGAACACTACCATGGGACTTGAACCAAGCCAAGTTTTAACCCATGGATACTATGTTCATCCAGAACCTGGAAAATTCCAGAGGAGAATGCTGTCAAGGCTAGGAGGGAAACATTCTAAGTTGTGGTTTGAGAGATTATTGAAAACAAACAAACAAATGAAACATTTAAGAGAAACAAAAATTAAAAGTTAACTGTTGATAATAATGTATATGGCAATGTCTCTGATTTGACTAATATGCATTGTATTCATGGTGGAAAAACCACACTGTATGCTGTGAAGATGTACAGTGATTAAATGTAAACAAATAAAATAAAGTCTTTTTAAAGAAAATTGAAAAGCCTTAAAAAAAATGGACCAGTAAATGTCATAATGGTTATGTTGTTGGACTCCCACTTAGTTGGGCTTCAGTATGGGCTTAAAACTCAAGCCAGGCACCTATGCATGTGTGCCCAAAATCCCAAGAAGAGAGTGGAAGAGAAAGAATTACGATGTGGCCATTCCACCTGGGGGGTGATTTCTCATTTTCAGCCTCTCTTTGCCTCTCTGATGAGTGCATGTGCCCTATAGCAAAAATCTCTCAAAAAAAACAAAAAGCAAAAAATTGTTAAAAATGAAAGGAAAGTCTCTTGAAGAGCAGCGTCAGAGGTTCAGGGCTGCCACTAGTACATGGGCCTTGGGGTCAGTTGATTCGTGGCTTCTAACTTATTGTTAAGGAGCAATAAATGCCAACAGCAAGCCCCAGGGTGGAGGATAATGGGGACCTCATGAGGCTGAGTCATAACTGACCAGCAAGTGGAAGAAGCTATGGAAGCAGTTGGGGTTGCCACTGTAGCTCTTAGGAAACAATCCACCTGGGAGAGAGGCATAAAGTTTTGAGGCCCAGAACAGATCTAGCAGCAAGAGTGACCCATCACTAAGGAAGACTGGTTTCAGTTCTCAGAACATGTGACCTAGTGTGTAAGAGGCAGATCACAGTGCTTCCCATCTGAGTCTACTACTGGTTAGATGTATGAACTTGGACAAGCCTTCAACCTCACTTTACCTAAGATTTTTCTTCTGAGAAAGAACAATGACAAATATTTGCTTCTTCTGAATATTTACTTCTCCTGTGGCTGCTCTCAGGTTTCTATGAGACAAGCATATAGAAGTGCTTGCATGGAGAAAGCCTCCAGGCTCCTCCACCTATATCTGTGTTGGGCTTCTGGGTTCAGCTTCAGGGCTATGAAGCCCTCCCCAGCCAGGGAGCCCTCCAGTGCTAGTCAGGTATGCACTTGTGTCTCCCTCTTGTTCTTCTCTGTCCCTTCCAACTTGTTTTCTCTCTTATTAAAAAAATAAATAAAATTAAACAACAACAACAACAAAAACAGTTTTATTTTCTGTTTGTGCCTTTCTCTTGTTAATTTGTCTCTTCTTCCCTCACCTGAGACTGAAAGCCTCCAGGCTCCTTCATCTCTGCCTGTGTAGTGCACTGCGCAGTTTATCATTTTCAACCCAATTTCATTTTCTGCAACATAATTTCTAAGTTTTTTTCATTTTTTCTTGTAGTACTTTCCTTATTTTTCCTTTGCCTTTTTTCCCTCTTTCTATTTCCTACTTTCTTTTTCTTTTTCTTTACTCTCCTGTTTTACTGCCCAGCCCTTAAGCACTATGTAGAGATGACTAGGTGCATAGTAGCTAAACATCTGAACATTGTGAGCTGTAGAGAATTCTTTGCATTTCACTGTGGTGGTTGTAAATATAATGAAATTCCCCTTCATAAATCAGATTGCAAAACTACTCCCGTTTTTCCTGCATTGGAGAACACAGTAGAAAGGAGAAAATAGCACCAGATTATTTCACAGTAAGGGAAACACATGAGCTCATAGTGACAGAATCCTTCTCCAACAAGTTAGACAGAAATGAATACATTACCAAATGACTAAAAATCAGAGAAGAACCTCAAGGATGAGAGAATCAAGTAATATATTTCCAGCAAGGGAACATTGTAACTTGTCTTTAAGTAGGGAACTATTAGAGGATATTACTGAAATGTCAGAAAAATAATTTAGAATATTTATGATAACAAAATTCTATGAGACGCAAGAGAAAAGAGACACTGAGCTCTAAGAGATGAGGAAGTCCTTCCACAATATGAAAAAAGAATTGGACACAATAAAAAAGATTCAAATGGAACTTTTAGATTTGAAGGCTGTAATACAAGAAATTAAAACTTCCCTCAAACATATTAAAAGCAGATTAAACCATGCAGAAGATCGAATCTTGGAAGTAGAAGACAAAACCAATAACCTAGATAAAATTATCAAAAATACTGAGGAAACAACCCCAAAAATTGAGGATACTATACAAGAAATACTAGATACCATGAAACACCCAAACATCCAAATAATTGGTATCCCAGAGGTGAAGAAACCAAAAAGGGCATGGATAATCTATTCCGTGAAATTCAGGAAGAAAACTTTCCAAGTCTAGAGAAGCACTCAAACATCCAGACCCAAGAAACACATAGAACCCCAAGTAGAATCAATCCAAGAAGATCCTCTCCATGGCACATTATAGCTAGATTGACCAAAAGAACAGACAAAGACAAAACATTAAAATTGATAAGAGAGAAACATCACATCACTTACAGAGGTTATCCCATCAGACTAATACTGGATCTCTCATCAGATACAATGCAAGAAAGAAAAGAATAGGGAAATATATTCAAAATGTTAAATGTAAAACAATTTCAACTAAGAATATTTTACCCGGCAAGATTATCCTTCATGTGGGAAAAGAAAATAAAAATGTTCTCAGATAAACAAAACCTGATAGAATTTACCAACTTCAGATCAACTCTTGAAATTCTTGAAGGAGTACTATACCAAGAAAACTAAAGAGAGACTGCAATAAGAGAACAGAAAATAACCAAGAATATGACCAATCTAATGTTAGAGACAAGTCTGAAAATATCAATAATGACATTGAATGTTAATGAATTAAATTCTCTGATCAAGAGACACAGACTGGCTAACTGGATTAAAAATCAGAAACCCTCCACTGCTGCCTCCAGGAAACCCATCTCATGGATAAAAACATACATAGACAAAAAGTGAAGGGCTGGAAAAAAGCATTCCATGCAAATGGAAACCAGAAAAGAGTGGGAGTTGCTATACTGATTTCAGACAAAATAGGCTTTAAGACAAAAAACCATAAGAAGAGACAAAGGAAGGCATTATATAGTAGTAAAAGGGCTAATTTACCAAAAAGATATAACGCTTATAAATATCTACACACTGAACTCAGAAGCACCTAAATATGTAAAGGAAAGACTGTGAGATCTAAAAGGAGAGATAGACTCTAATACAATAATTATTGGAGATCTCAACACCACATTGTCTCCTTTAGACAGGTCAATGAGACAAAACATAAGCAAAGAGATTCAGGTCCTAAATGATACTATAAATCAGATGGACTTGATAGATATCTATAGAATTTGTCACCAAAAAAACACAAAATGTACATTTTTCTCAGCCCTGCATGGTACTTTCTCAAAGACTGACCACATGATAGAGCATGAAACCTACCTTTACATATTCAAAGGCATAGAAACTATATCCAGCATCTTCTCTGACCATGATGGAATTAAACTTGATACTAACCCTTGAAAATATACAAATACATGGAAACTAAATAACCTACTTCTGAATGACTCCATGACTATTAAAGAGATTAAGACTGAAACTAAAAGATTCATGGAAACAAATGATAATGAGTATACAAGTTTCCATAACTTATGGGACACAGCAAAAGTAGTCATTATAGAGAAGTTTATAGCAATTAGTGTGAACAAGGAAAAAAAATGGAAAGGTGGCAAGAGGACAACCTAACATCATGCCTCAGGAAATTGGAAAAACAACAACACCAAAAAAATCCAAAAAATGCCAGGAGAAAAGAAATAATAAAGATTCAAGCAGAAATAAATGGAATAGAAAATAAGCAAATTATACAGAAAATAAATGAAAGAGAAAGCTCATTCTTTGAAAAGATAAACAAGGTTGACACATCATTGGCTAGACTAATTAAGAAGAGAGAAAGGAATCAGATAAATCAAATTTGCAATGAATAAGGCAACATTACAACAGACATAACAGAAATACAAAACATCATTAGAAGATACTATGAGCCACTATATGCCAACAAACAAGAAAACTTGGATGATGTAGACAAATTCCTGGAGACTATAATCTACCAAGATTGACTCAAGAGGATATTGAAAGCCTGACTAGATCTATAACAAGCAGTGAGATTGAATCAGTAATAAATAACCTCCCAACAAAGAAAAGTCCAGGTCCCAATGGCTTCACTGCTAAATTTTACAAAACTTTTAAAGAAGAGGTAACCCCCATCCTATTCACACTATTTCTAAAGATTGAAAAGGAAGGAATACTTCCAAGTTCATCCTATGAAGCCTCCATTACCCTCATTCTCAAAATGGATAAGGATACGACAAAAAAGGAAAACTACAGACCTATATCTCTGATGCATTTAGATGCAAAAATCTCAACAAAATACCTGCTAACTGCATTCATCAGCATATAAAAAAGGTTATTTATCACGACCAGGTAGGTCTTATTCCAGGGATGCAAGTGTGGTTCAATATATGCAAAACCATATATGTAATACACCATATTAGCAGGAAGAAAGCTAAAAACCATATGTTCATTTCAATTAATGAGCAAAAAGTATATGACAAAATGCAACATTCTTTCATGATTAAGAGTCTCAGGAAAATTGGCATAGAAACATCGTTTCTCAGCATAATAAAAGCCATCTATGTAAAGCCTATAGTTATCATTATACTAAAAACTGGTATAGACAAGGATGCCCACTTTCTCCCCTCCTATTCAACATAGTACTGGAAGTCCTAGCCAATGCAATCAGACAAGAGAAGGAAATAAAAGGCATTCCAATAGTGAAAGAAGAGCTGAAATTATCTCTGTTTGCAGATGACATGATTGTATACATAGAAGACCCAATACTATCCTCAATAAAACCTTCTCAAAGTAATAAATGCATACAGTAAAGTGGCAGGATACAAAATTAACTTACAAAAATCTATAGCATTTCTATATACAACCAACAAGCAGACAGAGACAGAACCAAAGAAAGTAATCCCATTTACCATAGCCACAAGAAGTATAAGGTACTTAGGAATAAAATTAACCAAGGAAGTCAAAAAACTCTATAAGGAAAACTATGAAAACCTTAAAGAGGAAATCAAAAAGGACCTTAAAAAATTGGAAGGACATCCTATGTTCCTGGGTTGGCAGAACTAATATAATGAAAATGGCGATTCTACCCAAATTACTCCACATATTTAATCCAATCTCTATAAAATTACAAGAGACATTTTTCATAGATCTAGAAAAGACAATCATAGAATTTGTCTGGAATCATAAAAGACCACATAATATCAAAGTCATTCTGCGCAAGAAGAATGAAGTAGATGGCATCTCACTTCTTGACCCCAAAATATATTATAAAGCTGTGATAACATGGTATTGGCACAAAAACAGACATGAGGACCAATGGAACAGAGTAGAAATTCCAGAAATAAACCTCAAAACATATAGCCAACTTATCTTTGACAAAGGGTACCAGTGAATCCAGTGGGAAAATGAAAACCTCTTTAGGAAATGGTGCTGGAAAAACTGGGTATCCACTTGCACAAAGATGAATCTGAACCCCTATCTGTCACCATTAACAAAAATCAACTCAAAGTGAATCAAAGATCTAAACCTAAAACTGCAAACTATAAAACTACTGGTGGAAAACAATGGGGAAACTCTAGGAGACATTGGGGTAGGCCAAGACTTCTTATGTAAGACCCCCAAAGCACAGACAATAATCCCCAAAATAGACAGGTGGGAGTACATCAGATTAAGAAGTTTCTTCACAGCAAAAGACAACCCTTGAATTGACAACCTTGGAAAGGGAGAGAATTTTTGTTAACTGGGCCTCAGATAAGGGACAGATAACCAGAATACACAGGAAACTCAAGCAGCCAACCTGGAAGAAAAAGATTAACCCAATTAAAAGATGGGAAAATGAGCTGAATAAACAACTCTCCAAGGAAGACATATGAACAGCCAAAAAACATATGAAGAAATGCTCAACATCCCTCATCATAAGAGAGATTCAGATCAAAACCACAATAAGATACTACCTAACCCCAGTCAAAATGGCAAAGATTAAAAAAAAAAAAAAAAGATAAGTGCTGGCAGGGATGTGGTGAGCGGGAAACACTCCTACACTTTTGGTGGGAATGTGAATTGGTTCAGCCACTGTGGAGAACAATATGGAGGTTCCTCAAAGACCTTCAAGTAGAACTACCATATGATCCAGCAATTCCACTCCTGGGTATCTACCCAAAGGACAGGAGAACACTCGGTTGGAAAAGCACTTGCACATCTATATTCTTTGCAGCATTATTCACAATTGCTAAGACATGGAATCAACCCAAATGTCCACAGAGAGATGAATGGATTGAAAAAGTGTGGCATACTTCATGGAATACTACAGCCATAAAAAACAACACAGCCCTGGAATGTGATAGAAAGTGGATGGATATGGAAGATTTATTACTGAATAAAGCAAGTCAGGCTATGAAAGAGAGACATAGTATGTCTCCGCTTAACATATACCTACTGTCGGCACTCTATGGTAGAGACAGAAAGACTGAAGCTTCATGGAATACTACAGCCATAAAAAACAACACAGCCCTGGAATGTGATAGAAAGTGGATGGATATGGAAGATTTATTACTGAATAAAGCAAGTCAGGCTATGAAAGAGAGACATAGTATGTCTCCGCTTAACATATACCTACTGTCGGCACTCTATGGTAGAGACAGAAAGACTGAAGGACATAAAAGCATTAAAAATTGTTATGTACACTAGAAAAGCATTAAAAATTGTTATGTACACTTTCCACAAAGTGGAAAGAGT
>NW_006160143.1:43879-89070 GCF_000334495.1 Tupaia belangeri chinensis
GAGTGTGGGAAGAGAAGAGAATAGGAAAGGAAATTTGGAGAAAACAACAGAAAGTTAAGACATTTGTGGGACACAGATATGGTTTATTATCTGTTGATGAAGACATGTATAGTATTCTCAACTGGGCTGTACTGAGGTGTATCTCATGCTGAGTAAAGTCTCTTTATAATCTAAATGATGTATAGCAATTAAATGTATAAATAATACATTTTTTTAAAAAGTAAAAAAATAAAAAAAGTGCTTGCATGTGTGGACACTCAGTGATGAACATTCACAACTTTGAGGAGTATCTTTGCTGCTGAAGTTCATGCTGAGAAAGAATAAGGAGGTCATCACTTCTACATGTTAAGAACAATCAAAATACTGGATTTCAGATGTGTGAGATGAAATGGACTCTGGGAGCCTAAAGAGATGAATATGACTCGATATCAAACAGCTCTGAGAGTGATGTCCTGGCGAGGCATGGGAGTTGGTCCACAGCTTTAATCAGAACCTCACAGAGGTAAAACAGGATTCATGCTTGTGTTTGTATCTACTTGCTCCCAGGATACTGTGACTACTCAGATGCCCACTGTCCAGCAGTGTGGTGGCCTCAGCACCAGTGCAGCTGGTACATGGGCTGTCACGTGGCATGCTAATCTGTATACACTAACACTTGGTGGAGGAAAACTGTCAGAGACTGTGGAGAGGTGAGGTGATGAAGTCCTAATGCTGACTTGTGTATCTTCAGAGGGTTTGAGATCCTCTAGTAAACTAGAGTTGACACAGTCAGACTGAGAGTGGCTGTCTATGTAGAGGAATCCATCGGGAATCCTGCCAATATTCGTAAAGTAGAGAAGAAACCTGTGTCAGATGAACCATGGTAGGAGACAGGGAGAAGGTTAGGTTGTGAACAGAGTAGACTTTAGGAAGAGCAAATAAACAGGACCACAAAGAAAGAATTAACCAGAGGTAAGATGTAGGGAGCTGAAAAAAAATTTTTTTTCCATAAGAATTTTAATGAAAAACATTTTTACCAGATCAGTAGTAAAAGCAAAACCCAAATGATGCTGCTCAGAGGTGTGCATTCAAGGGGACAGTCCCAGGTGGTATGTAAGTGGGACTAGAAATGAGAGACAAGGCCCCCTTAGGGGGACGGGAGGAGAAAGACATTCACAGCTGCTAATGCTAACCAGCACTTTCACACCTTGCAGGACAGTGGAATTCTCAACGGGCCAGAGACTGTTCTCTGGAGTTTAGAGCCCAACTGACTGCCCAGCGTATGTAGTGGACATTAGCAAATCTCTATTTGAATTTGGTCTTTCAAGTGGTATAACTCCTGCTCTCTCTCTCTCTCTCTCTTTTTAATTTTTATGAGAGTTTTTTGCTATAGGGTGCTTGCGCTCGCCAGACAGACAGAGAGAGACAGAGAAACAGAAAGCGAGAAATCACCCCCCAGGGGGAATGGCCATGCTGCAATCCCTTCTCCTCTATTCTCCTCTCAGGATCTTGGGCATGCACGCACATGCGCCCGGTGTGAGTTTAAGCCACCGGGTCCAGGACTCAAACCACGGTCGACTACATGGGAGTTCAGCGACATAGCCATTTCGCTAACTGTTGGTCCCTCTCCTGCTCTTTATGCCACAACATGTTGAAGTAAGTTCCCTTTTGTTCTTTATTAAAGGGAGAAATCTGGGCTGGCAGGTTGTGTGAAGGTGAAGGCAGCTGGATCCCACATGACTGACAGCACAGTTCAAGTCCTAGACCCTCCGGCTTGAAAGTCACACTGGGTGCATGTATGTGTGTGCAAAATCCCAAGATGAGCATGGAGGAGAAAGGATTGCAGTGTGGCCATCCCCTCCAGGGAGTGAATTCTCATTTTCTCTGTCTCTGTTTCTCTCTCTCTCTCTGGTGAGCACACACACTCTATAGAAAACTATTTCAAAAAAGGTATGGGGGGGTGCTTTCTGAGAACAGAGAAAATATTCTTTTCTTCTCTAAATGGTTTGGGTGATTCATTTTGGGGATGCTGCCCCACATCACATGAGACTCAGTAATAGCTGAGTCTGTGGCTTCCTCTGCCTTCCATCCAGACAGGAAGTGGAGTGATGTATGTCACAAGGTAGGGTTCAGGGACCTTACATGAGACAGAATGAATGGAAGAGGTGAACTTTCCTCCCAAACAGACCCATGCCAGCACCCTGGTAGGTGTGTCTGGACATTTGCTGTTCTATTCAGGGTGAGTTGGGAATCTGCTTATACCCAGCACAGGCCCTCAGAGCCCAAAGAGCCCATTCTACTTGATGGTTAGCATTGGCTAGGCAGAAAAACAATTGTCCCTTTCTTTAGATTTAGTCTTCTCTCACATGGAGATTCTCAATATTGAATACAATATTTTTCTTATTTATATTCATTTATCAAGCATAACTTTAAATAAAAAAGAGTGAGATTAACTTATTTTGAGTTGCCCAACTTTCAAAAAGTAACACATGAAGGTTGGCTCCATGGCCTACTGGCTAAGGGGGCCAGATCCACCTGGCCAACCTGGGTTCAAATCCCAACTGCAACAGCTTGAAAAACATGCTGAGTGTGAGTAAGTGTGTGCCCCAAACCCCAGCAGAATGGAAAAATGGAGAAGAGATTACAGCATAACCATGCCTTATTTGGGAGTGCTTTCTCCCTCTTTCTCCATGTCTCTGTCTCTGTCTGCTGCGAGCATGAACCCTCTGGAAATTCACTTTTAAAAGAGTATCTAATGAGTAAAATGATTTAGAACTAAATGATGAGTCTAGAAAAGGATTGGCATATGGCCTGTGAGCTGGTCAGCAACCTGTCTGGGTAAATACGGTGTTACTGGAACACTGCCGTGACCATTAATTTACATACAACCTGCAGCAGCTCTTCTGCAGCCAGCAACCAAGTTGAGGTGTTTAAGACAGACCTGGAAAATCGAAATCTGGCCTGTTACAGAAAAACGTTGGCTAACTCTTGATCTAGTGATAGTACAAATTGCTTTTTGTTTCGTTTTGTTTTAGTGAGAGTCAGAGGGAGAAAGAGAGAGGTATTTCTGACAGTCTCGCCATGATGCAATCCTTTACCTTAGCATCCCAGTTAGCTAGGACCCCAGAGAATGAACCCAGGCCTCCCTGTGGCCCCAGGCTAGCTCATCAGTGCCCTGCCACTTGCACCATTGAAGCTGAGCCTACATCTTGATTTTGGTCATGCAGAAGTACTTTAGCCCTGAGATTTTCTTCAGTTACAGCTACTTTCAGAAATGTGAGGACATTCTGCATTCGTTCTGACAATATTGAGGGGTCATAGTCTGGTGAGTAGGAAAACGATTCTCTCAAGATTGGTCTGCTCTCTTGGGACCAGCAATTAGCATAATGGCTATGTTGTTGGATTCCCATGTAGTCGACCGTGGTTCGTGGCTTGAACGCACGCCAGGCATGTGTGAGTGCATGCCCAAGATCCCAAGAGGAGAATGGAGGAGAAGGGATTGCAGCGTGGCCATCCCCCCTGGGGGGTGATTTCTCGCTTTCTGTCTCTATGTCTCTCTCTGTCTTTCTGGCGAGCGCACGCGCCCTATAGCAAAAACCTCTCCAAAAAAAAAGATTGGCCTTCTTTCCAGTCTGCACATCCTCTGTCAGGTGTTACTTCTCTCCCTTCACTTGGGCTTCTAACAGAGGGCAGGCATCAGGAGCCTTGAGAAGGCTGGGTGGGCCTATCACCTGAGCACACAGACAGTGTCTGGAACAGAGAGGTTGCATGACCTCAGAGCACGTCAGCCCTGGGAGCCAACATCTGGACATCTCCACAGTCTTTCTAGGGCCATCCCTACAGGACCCTCTGGTGGCTGAGTGACAAAGACAAGGAAAACTCACCTGCCTGTTCACTGATGGGAACTGTAAGAGAAACAAAGGCCAGAGGTTAGCACAGAGCATTTGTCCTAGTAATTTAGAAACTTGATCATTTCCGGAACTTCTTCTATCTCCCCGTCCCTCATCACCAACAATGCCATCTCCCTCAAATGGCAGTCCTCATTCACTGGACAATGGCAAGGTGAGTTGCAAGCCCATCCCTTAAGGGCCCAGAGCGACTGCCAGGATCCAGTCCCATGGGTGTGGGATATTTAGCGATCCTCTGCTTTGTTTCTTTCTCGTTCTCCCTCCCCACTGCCCGCCCTCACCCCTGAGCTTTTCCAGTGGTAGACATACACCGCTTCACAATAGCACAGACCCAAGTCAAGAAAGGGCTCATCAGGAAACACACAGTGAGAGTTATGAGAGCCGAACCCACTCATAGGTGTTCCCTTTCCTCAGACTGTATTTTATGTTAGATCCTTTTACTCCAGTAACAAATATTCATTTAGTGCCTGCCGGGATACAGAGAGGAAACTTATTCCCCAGCTCTCACCTCCCTCATGGCCCAAGATTAAACAGAGAAACATTAGCAAATGATCTCAGTGCATCATCGGAACCAAAATCTTTGAATAATTGGTTTTCATGGAGGAGAGGGGAATATTAAACACTGAGATTATAAACATTTTATTCATGAGACTATGATAGTACTCGAAGAGATCTAAGATACTGAGACAGAAATTCATCATCGACAGATGGTAAAGTGGCCAGCCTTGAACAGAAGGATTAAGGACTTGCGATTTGATATCCCTCCAGCTTACTGCTTCGTACCCGCCTTGGAAACCTGAGCTCGACGTGGAGACTGGAGGGTTCCTGCTAGTTCCCGTTCTCTGATAAAGCCTCAGACTCATCAGGAGATGGAGCCCTCACCCTGCAGCCACTTCCGTCCTGACTCAAAGGACTGAACTCACCAAAGATGACCAGCAGCGCCCACAGCAGCATGAGGCCCTGACCCGGCTGTCTGAGCGGAGACGCTCTCGCTGCCACCTGTGAACAGAGAATGAAATGTACTTATTAGAATAGGTTTTGTATAATTAGCAAAAGAGGAAGTAGCAGAGGCTGGCAACTGTTTGACCACTCTTTTGTCCTGTAGGTGCTAAAAGGATTAAAGGTTATCCTCTCAATGCCAGGGGAAGTCGACATCTTGAGCTACCACATGTATATTGCTTATAAAGAGTCAGAAACACCCAGTTCTAAGTGCCTTTGCTCACGAAGTTCTCTAATACCCTCAGCTCCTCAGCCAGCTTCTGAAGTCGACACTGTCTATCCCCTTCACACAACTGAGGAAATAGGCACCAGAAAATGTGAGTGTTTTAGTCCACTGGGACTGCTATCCCAATGCCTTACTTAGGCTGAGGAAATAACAGGCAGTTACTGTTCACAGTGTGGGAGGCCAGGAGGTTCGAGATCAAGGTGCCTGTAGTTTCGGTGTTAGTAATGGCCTGTTCCTCGGAGGTGGTATTTTCTATGTGTTCTCATATGGCAGGAGAGGCAAGTAAGCTCCTGTAAACCTAGTTTATGAAGACACTAACCTCACTCCACCCCTAAAGTGCTACCTCTTAATACTATTGTGTGGGAGGATGAAGCTTTCATGTGTGAATTTGGGGGAATGCAAACATTCAGATCATAACAGAAGGAAAGTTGATCAAAATCAGCGTGGTCCCTTTCTATTAATAACAGAGCTGGGATGCAATTGCAGGCAGTCTAGTTCCGTAGTCTGGCTCTTCAACACTATGATATATTACCGTTATATTGCGTCTTCTAAGATAATGAAGCCGTTATTTCTTTTTTTTTTAAGAATTATTTTATTTATCTTTTCTATTATTGTTGTTAGTTTTAATTTGACCAGAGAGAGACAAAGTGTGAGAGAGAGAGGGAAACTGAGAATGCAAGCCACCAGGTCCGGGACATGAACCACAGATGGCCATGTGGGAGTCCAGTTCCTTAACTTAACGACCACTTGTCGTCCCCACAAAACCATTATTTAAATGGCTCAAATTTTTGCTTTTTTGAAGATTTTAAAATATTATTCATGAGAGAGAGAGAGACCTGCCCTCAACAGAGTCTGGTCACACTGAAGTCCCCTCCTGGCAGACTGGCCCAGCTCAGCAGGACCTTGGGTGTGCACATGCACCTGGCATATTTCAGGTCGACTGAGCCAGGGATCTGAACCCACAGTCAGCTGTGGCTTCCAGCATCACAGAACCTACACCAGTCACATCATAGACACTGCACTGGCTCAGGTTTCTTAGGTGAGTTTTTTCTTACTCAATTTCCCACTTTCTAGAATGGGCGTTTACTAAGTTTCAAAGCACTTGCTCTACTTGGTTTTGGTAAGTATTGCCTTTTTTTTCCTATTTCTAATCCCTCCTGCTTTGTGTACTGCAGGCCAGTCCTAATTTTGCCAGCTATCCCCCACAAAGCAAAGTATGGATCATCTCAGGCCCTGTTATCACTCTGCTGGCTGATGTCCTTGTAAATGTGTATAGCTATCTGCTGTCCAAGCAGAGGAAAGCTGTCCCTTGGATGCTGCAAGGCATCAAATGTGAAACCATAAAAGCAGAAGTGTTTCTAATAGGGACTGGCTGGTAGTGAAGTATTCATAGACCCAATGCCATTTTTTTCCAAGTGAATGCCTAACATTTTATTACTCATGTAAATGCAATAATCGGGAATTGTTGATTTGTTGATGTTTACAACATACATGACATTCATTAAAGCCTTGCTTATAATAACATTAAAACAAAGTACTAAAAATACTCAATGAGGGTTATTAAAAAAATGTATGCCAAAATTATGTAAAATTATGTAGGAGAATATTTAATAGGAAGATGAGATGCTTAATATTGATCATTAAGGGAAAAGCTGCAGAATACAATTTACTCTGCACACCACCTACCAATCCCCAATAAAAGGCGAGTGTCTGGGACAGTAAACAGCAAAGTATTTGTGTAATTGTACCTGGATGTTGGAATTAAACGTGATTTTTATGTTCCTCATCTTGACTATCAGTGTTGTCTAGTATTCCTACAATAAGCATATGTTATGTATGTATTTCTTAAAGATTCATAAATCTGGACACCTAAGGGGATGGCAGGTAGTGTGGTGGTGCGGGGCACTGAACTCCCACAGGAACTGGCAGCTTTATTTCTCTCTTTCCTTCTTTCTCTCTCTTTTTGTTTCTCTCTGGTTAAATTAAAAATAAATACATAACTAAATAAAGTTAAATAAATAATTCTTTAAAACTGAGACCTAGGTTTTGTGATCTCTCTCATCCCAAGGTCATTCTACTTTAACTTTTTTGCATAGGTAAATGGTTGTATACATTTGAGAGTGCACGTTGTTTTCTCATTGGGAACAAAGTTGTTCATTAATCTTTTTTGCCACGTCCCACCTCCCAGGTGGCTCCTTGGTAGCTGTAATTCTTTCTCATCCTGACACATCCATAAGGAATAGGATTCTGATGGGTGGAAGGAAATCGAGCTAGGGAATAGAACGAGGAGCGTGTGAAAGCTGGTGGAGGAATGAGTGGTGGGTATGTTCTTCACAGATACATGAGGAAAATTTCTGAAGTATCCACCTTCTTTCATTGATTTTGATAGACCCTGTATAGAAATGTGTCCTTTTTAGTTGACAATAGTTTTTTTGTTGTTGTTGCTTTGTTCATTTGTCAATTTTTTGCTATAGGGCACAAGCACTTGTCAGAGAGAGATAAAGAGGGAAAATGAGAAATTACCTCCCCCAGGGGGATGACCATACCACAGTTGCTTCTTCTCCAATCTCTTCTTGGGATTTAGGGCATGCATGCATTCTCATATGGCATGATTTTCAAGCTGCTGGGTGAGGACTTGAGTCATGTGGTTGGCCATGTGGAATCCAATGCCTTAACTTCTGTGCTATCTGCTGGCCCTGACAATAGTTTGTAAAGTGTTACCAAATGGGATGAGGGGAAGTCCACGGCTGAGGAGAAAGGTGTAGGTGGAAAACAAAAACAATGGGCTATTTAGGGGTTAATGCTGTTGGAGTGAGTGAGGTGGGACCCAATGTGGGCAGCAAATTTTTGTTTGCTTGTTTGTTTGTCTTATAATGAGAGATTTTTCTCTAGAGTGTGTGTGTGCTTGCCAGAGAGACAGAGAGAGACAGAGAGGCAGAAAGAGAGAAATCACCCCCCAGGGGGGATGGCCATGCTGCAATCCCTTCTCTTCCATTCTCCTCTTGGGATTTTGGACATGCACTCACACTCACGCAGTGTTAGTTTCAAGCTTCTGGGTCCAGGGCTCAAACTACAGTCAGCCATGTGGGAGTCCAGTGATGTAACCATTATGCCATCTGTTATTTCCATGGGCCGCAAGTTTTCTAAGACGATTGACATGCTCCATATAGGTGCTGCTCTGTATTTAGCAGACGGTAGACACTGAAATATGAATGAATACAGCCTAGATGCCTACTTAAACTTGGATGCACACTAGGTACCACAGCCAGAGATTAGGAGGCTTTATAATTATTTCAACGAAAAAGCACTGTAATGATTAAGGTTATAGTGGGAGAACTGAAATTGTGTGGGGGGGGGTTTGGCCGTAGTGAGAGATAACAATACACTTCATGTAAGTGTGTTGTTGACTCCATTCTAACAGGGCAGAGTCACTGATATCAGAGAAAAGCAGCGTTAGACACAGACATGAAAACCTCTGGATCAATCTTGGAGATTTCACAAGGGGGTATTATAGAGAAGCAAACTCTGCCAGATTTAGAGTAGCAGTTGTTTTTATTAACCCATGGTTAGTGTGTTGAATGGGTCACAAAGTACATGCCAAGTTGGGACATGCCAAGATTGAGACAGAGACAAATAAGGTCTTCATGAAATACAAGTCAGATCATAACAAAATATATCTCCCACTGGATGAGGTTAATTACTGTTAGAGTGGAAAAATTAAACTGGTTAAGTGCACAGGTCTCTAGATATCATGAATTAAATTTAAGATGCCAATGTCGCTGTGATAGAATTAAATGTTAGAATGTATATAAATCACTTATCATAGTAATTTCTGCATAAGTGACAGTAGAAATAGTCATTAGTCTAGGTCATTATTGTTGTTATGGCAGTAGTAGTAGTAGCTTTTATAGTAGTTAGTATAATTAAATTGAATGACATGATATGTCTTTGTTGAATGGGGTTTGACCTAAGAAATGTCATGCCTAAGATTATAAATATTTGATTTTGGAGTAGAGGTGATTCTGCTTGTTGGAGCGGTTTCAGCTAGTAGAAATACAAATGTTGCCTGTGCAGACATTCTCCAGGTGTTACTTAGGCAGACCTAGGCCCTTCTGCCCAGAAGATCCTCTGAAATGCAGCTCATTAATTTCTAGAATTCCACAGAGGCTCTGCAAGACTGAATGGCGTGATGGAGAATATAGACAGGGTAAGAAGGCATAGGGAAGCTACTTCCATTTCCTCTCTGGAAGACAGAAGATAGCAACGCCTCAGTGATCCAGTATCTAAGAGACATTCACGTATTCAGTCCAGGCATTCAGAAAATGGCAACAGCAAATTGTAGTTTTAGATAATGACTTCCCTAGGGGAACTGGAATTTAATAGAACTGAAATGTTTTTCTTCATGAAGAGTTCCAGTTCCTCAGTAGTAGGAGAAGCAGGCCCTACTAAAGAGGGCATTGCTATTCTTGTGGTGTGGAGGGGAATACAGTCTTGGAGTCTGAGAGGAAGCAGAGGCATGAGGAGACTTAGTAAGGCTCTTAGGGAACACCAGAGCAGCATCTGTGACAGGGAGAAGTCCTCCCTTGGTGTATAAAAATACTTCATAAGAAGTGACCTAGGCTCTTTGAGGACAGATAGTGGGACACCATAGGGATAAAAGATAATTAAATCCAAAGCTTTCTACTTGCTGGTTGTTTTATAAAGATGATTCGTTTCTTCCAAACCTGAGAAAGATTTAGAGAGGAAAACAGAAAGACACAAAAACAACATCCCCAACCACATCTTGACACTGCAATCCAGGCCTCTCCTCAGCAGTTCTGGATCGTGGGCACACACATGCCCAGCATACGTGGTGCGGGGGGACGGTGTCTGAATATGAACCTGGAAACTTTCCATGTGAGTCATCCTCACAGAGAGCAACACTTTTCCTGCTGCACCACCATCCAGACCCCACTTTCTGTTTTAACGGTTTATGTGTGGGTTTTTGAGAAGGTAGATGACCACCTTCTAGGCAGGAAGGCCACTGACTAAGGGGAACAATGAACCATGGGTCATTGACCACACCAACCGCTAACAGAATCACCCACAGTAGCTTCCTGGAAGTGTCTTCCTGGTGAGCAGATAAGCAGTGCTTGTGTTGTAGCAGAAGAAAAGCCAAGAACCAAGATCCAGATCATGCTTCTGGCTTCAGTATTGGTTTCTCCTGAGGGATTTTTGCTCACTTTTCCAACATACTCTGGTAACAACTTTCCATTTCACAAGTCATGATTCTTAAACAGAGGAAGAGTTCAATTCATTCAGTCATTTATTCATACATATATGCATCTATGTTTTCAATTACTTAATAAAATTTTACTTGACCCTACATTCTAGACAATATACTAGGTGCTGGAGAGAGCTTCAAAAAGTTCATGTAAAATGCATATTATGAAAAAGCTATGCATGAATTTCAAAACATTTTTTTTTTTGGAGAGGTTTTCTCTATAGGGCGCGTGCGCTCGCCAGACAGACAGAGAGAGACAGAGAGACAGAAAGCGAGAAATCACACCCCAGAGGGGATGGTCACGCCGCAATCCCTTCTCCTCCATTCTCCTCTCGGGATCTTGGGCACGCACGCACACGCGCCCGGCGTGAGCTTTAAGCCACCGGGTCCAGGACGCGAACCGCAGTCGACTACTTGGGAGTCCAGCGACATAGCCATTACGCTAACTGCTGGTTCCCAAATTTCAAAACATTTTTGTACCACAATAAACTCATCCTTTTTTTAAAAGAGGTTTTTGCCTTAGGACATTTGTGCTCACCAGAGAGAGAAAATGAGAGACAGAGATGATGAGAGGGAAAGTGAAAAATCACCCTCAAGGGGAATGGCCATACCGTGATCCCTTCTCCTCCATTCTCCTTTGGGACCTTGGGCATGATCACACATATACCCAGTGTGAGTTTCAAGCCATGGGATCCAGGACTAGAACCATGGTCAACCATGTGGGAGTCCAACGAGGTAACCACTATGCCATATGCCAGCCCATAAACTTGTACTTTAATTACACTTTCCCACAAGCTTTTTAAATTCCCCTCATACAAACAGATAATAAGATGTGGTGCCTACCTTTGTGAAAATTACAGTCCAGCATAAGACTAACATCAAAAAAGTGAACTCATGCATGTACTCCATACTGTCTTGGAGCTCTCTGTACAGCATGTGAAGGGACATCAGGAAGACTGAGGAGTGGAGGAGTAAAGGCTTACAGAAGACATGAATACTAAGAGATGGGTAGATTTTAATCAAACAAATAAAACTTGGGGAGAAGGAGACTTTCCAGGCCTCAAAAATAAAAGGGCAGGGTAAGAGGGCCAGTGATCCAGAGGCACATTAGAATGGTAGATGCAGAGGACAGATGGTGGCATGGAGACGTTGCAAGGAGATCTCAATTCAAGTCCTTAGACTCCCTGAATACTCTGGGTGCACGCTTGCCCGTATTCCAGAACCAGCTGCAGACAAGAAGTGGGTCACAGCTTTGAGATCCTGTTGGAGGTGCTGTCATTCTCTCTCTTTTTGACTCATGGAGCAAATAAATAGGTAAACTTTAAAATGTTTTTTTTTTTCAAATTTGCTAAATGGTGCATGTGCTGCTGGAGAAAGAGAGAGAAAGGGAAAATGAGGAAGCACTTCCCAGAGGGAATGGTCACACCACCATCCCTTCTCCTCCATTCTCCTCTTGGGCATGCAGGTGCACACATACGGCATATTTCTCAAATCACTGGGTCCAGGACCTGAACTGCATGATTGGTCATGTGGAATACAGCTGCCTTAACTTCCACACCACCAGCTGGCCCCTTAAAGTTATTTTTTAAAAGGGTAAGCCAGTGGGGAGAAGCATCTAAAGAAATATGGTCCAACAGTGATAAGGACAAGATCAGGAAGACCTTGTTAGACAGACTATGCTAAAAATTAGAGGGAAATCCCTCACATTTACATAGGATGGATGAGATGTGCGATCCATTCCTCAGAAAAGAACAGTATTAGATAAGCTCTCTGACCCTTTCACCAGTGCTTCCTCATCCCTACCACTTCTTCCACACTGGAAGGGAGTTGAGAGGGTGAAGATTCCAGCTCCTGACTTTTTGCTCCTTCTCTTTTGCTTCTCCCCAAGCAGGAACTCCTCTCTATACTATTTTCCAATGTGGAGTCATCTCATTGTGTTTTCAGAGAAACCAGGGTCTTCTATTTGCTGGCCGAACAACGTTCTCCTAACAGATTAGCCCCCAAGTCTATTGAGAGGAAAGTAGAGAAAACCTTTACTTGGCTCAAATCTACACCTTGTGATCCAGTCCAGTATGGCCGTTAGTAAAGCTGATTATTTTGTCTCCAATCTGACTTTATTTCTCAGTTTAGTTCAGAACCTGTAGGGGAGGTATGGAGAGAGAAGTACCCATAGAAGACTGATGTACATACTATAGCCGTGATCATAACAAATCACTCCAGATTTAGGGAGCAAGGCTGATGGTAGAGTGGAGGAATACAACAAGAGAGAAGCAGAACAAGCAAGGGGCCACTGGTGGATGCCAGCTAGGAGACACGAAGCCCTGAATGGGAGCAGTGCTGATGGAGGAGGGGAGATAAATACAAGAGACTCCAGAGTTCAAATCTCCAGGGCTTGGTGATTGATTCGATGTGGGGTGTGAGAGAGAAGCCAAAATCCAGGTTGATACCTGGGTTTCTGGACTTTGTTTCTACAGTTACAAATTTGCCTTGGTTTTATTTAAGGCAGTGTGCTCAGCTTTATTTATTATTATTATTCAATCACTGTGTATTATTACAACGTATGTCTTGACTGAGGTTTGTTTTGTTTTGTTTTCTCCTTAACCACAGAGATTCCCCTTAGATTCCTCCAGATTTCCTATAATCAAGCTAATTACAATCTCATTATATAAATTCTGCAGGGTTTCCAATGAATTAAAATTTCTTTCCTTACATGCAGCATCAGATACATTTGAAACTAAGATGATAAAGAAATTTTAAAATGTGATTGTGGGATTTGTGGAAGAGTGAGAAATGTGTTAGCTGTAAGAGAAAGATCATTGTAGAACTCCATAAAGGAAGAAATGTAAAGGGTCATCAATTTTGCCAGAAAACCTCTCCCGCTAGCTGGGAATACTTTTAGAATTTATGTTAAATGAAAATGAGCTGTTTTTCTTTTTCTTTCTTTCTTTCTTTCTTTCTTTCTTTCTTTCTTTCTTTCTTTCTTTCTTTCTTTCTTTCTTTCTTTCTTTCTCTTTATTTTTGAGAGGTGTTTTTGTTTTCGTTTTTGTTTTGTTTTGTTTTGTTTGGTTGGTTGTTTTTTTTTGCTATACGACACATGTGCCCACTCCCCCAGGGGGAATGGCCATGCCACAATCCCTTCTTTCCATTCTCCTCTCAGGATTTTGGGCACACACTCCTGGAGTGAGTTTCAAGTAGCAGTCTGGGACTCAAACCATGATCAACTTCATGGGAGTCCAGCAATAGAACCATTGTGCCATCTGCTGGTCCTGGTATGTTCTTTATTATAAGTAATTAATGATCCAAGATGGCAAACTAAACCACTGATCTCTTTTTTTCTTTATTATTTTATAAAATAGAGTGTACCTTTGACATTATCTTGCCATATCAAGAACCTTCCTTTGGGCCAGCAGGTAGTAGCTTGTACCCAGGTGGTTCCTGGTATCCAGAAATTTGAAAATCACGCTGGGCATATGGGCATGTATGCCCAAAATCCTGAGAGGAGAATGGAGGAGAAGGGATTATAGAGTAGCCATTCCCTTTTGGGGGTTGATTTCTCACTTTCTCTGTCTCTCTGGTGAGTGTATGTGCCCTATGGCAAAAAAACAAAATAAAAACTATAAACGAATCAGAACATCACAAAATCCTTCCTTGAGTCCGGATCATAGCTGTATGTGGGCCAAGAATAAGCACTCATATTTAAACCTCCTTTCAAAGTCCCATTATATGATGAAAAAATTTAAATAAAAATAAAACCACACCCTCATTGGGAAAACAAGTAGAGAATACTGGTTTTAGTAAGTTGTGGTAGACTTTAAAAACTGAAAAATTTCCCACTTTAAATGCTTGTAAGTGATGGATAACATTACATAATTTTAAAATGTATAACCAGACATATATTAAAAAAAGAAATTCCCCCACTACAGATAAAGGAAGTGAAAACAGAATGATGGTGAACATGTAAATTGGCATTACTTCTCCCCTGGGAAGAGTGAAGGAGAAAATTCTACACTAGATCATTTTTCTGGGTTTAGAGTCAAAAATTCACATTGAACTAGGAGACCAAGCCTTGGGTCTGCAAAAGGAGAACATCTGAAGCCAAGACACCTACATAATAAAGTCTGGACTCTCAATTTTTTTTCTTTTAATAAATGAGTGGTTGGTGGGGGAGAAAAAGACAAGTAGACTTCTTTGCTTGTGCTCTGGGGAAAATAGAAAGTTTCCCCTGCAAGAGATTGGCACATCTGAGACATTTGGAGATGGTCACGAGCAAAGTGGGGCAGGACTGTCACTATCAGCTGGGTGGAGAGTGCCACCATTGCCCCAGTAGCCTACTCTGCAGAAGACGCTGACATCTCTCACGGAGGTAATAACCAATAGTCATCCCTGCTGCAGACCCTTGAAAAGGGAGACTCTGCTGTGCCCCATCCTCTATGAAGGTTGTTCCACACCTAGGACTACCACCTCTCCCAGTCCCACACATGCTTCTCATCCACAGACACTCTGTTGGTGCCACACTGCAGATCTGAGCCATAGCTCTCCTTGCATGTTCATCTTTCAGACTCAGGCATTAGATTCAGTTGCTCTTCATGTGCCTATGCTACCAACCCCAGCTCTGCCACCGCTCCATGCGTGTTTACACCTCTGTCATCTGAGGCACCATCACTGCAAACTGGCCCACTGCTTGAACCTTGGAAACATTGTAACTATTTGCCTTCACTCCAGACCCTCATATGCTGCACTACACACACTCAAGTCTTAGAAACTGGTACCACCACCTCTACTACCTAGTCCTCCTTGGGCTTCATAGTCATAGTCTTTCTGGATGCACCAGTGTTTCAGGTGCTGACTCTGGCAACACAGTGAGCTAACCTACAGACTCGAAAGCCACTGTGATTGGGACCCTGGCTCACTAGATGTCCACAAGCATCAGTGACTTATCTAATATTAGCAATGCAGCAATGTAGATGCCTGCACTATTGTCACCACCACCCTAAACCTCACAGCCATGGTACCGCCATATGTGTTAATGCTTCAGACCTCAGCTGTGTGGCCACTCATAGACATTGTCCATCATTGTCAGCACCACTGCCACTGTAAGCACATCCTCAAGCTGGACCTAGCACTAAGAGAGCCCCTCTGCCATGACTTCCCTGGTGGGAGGAAAGAGACTGGGAGGAACACATCAGACTTCACAACCAAAGACCCCAGCAGCCCTCACAGAAGCTGGGGACACATAAAGTCTTGGCTGCTGAGAATACCTGTAAGGGGAAGGTCTTTCCCCTCTTAAACTAGTCCATAATGTCTAGAAGTGGTGACTGCTCCATAATGTACAGGTATTAAAAAAGAAACAAGAAACGAGAAACATGAAAAACCAAGGAAACATAGCACTACCAAAAGAACAAAATATTTTTCAGTAACTAATCCCAAAGAAATGAAGATATACAAATTGCCTGACAAGTAATTCACAATAATTGTTTTAAAGCAGCTCAGTGAATTACAAGAGAACACCAAAACATTTCAACAAAACCAGGAAATCAGTATATGAACAAAATAAGTAGTTTAATAGGAAGACTGAAATCATTAGGAAGAACAAGACAAAAATTCTGGAGGTACAATAAATGAAATGAAGAATGCATGAGAGAGCATTGAGAGCAGAACTGACCAAGGAGAAGGAAGAGTCTGTGAACATGAAGACAGATTACTTAAAAATAACCAATCAGAAGAGAACTGATATTGGAAAAGAATGAAGAAAGCCTATGAGATCTATGGAACAGCATCAAGGAGTCCAACCTATTGGACTCCTACAATAGGTTACATTCCTCTTGTAGGAGTCCAAAAAAGAGAAGAGATTTATATGCTCCTACTGCCTATAAGAGACTTCCTTCACCTTCAAAGACATCCATAGATTGAGAGTAAAAGGATAAAAAAAGATGTTCAATGCAAATGGGAACCAAAGAGAGCAAGGATAGCCATACTCAGACAAAATAGGCTTTAAGAGAAAAAAGAAAAAAAAAAAACTAGAAAAAGACAAAAGGGTAATTTTAGAATGATAAAAGATTCAAGAAAATATCATTGTAAATATAAAGCACTCAATATCACAGCACCTAAATACATAAAGAAAATATTAATAACTTTGAAGGGAGAGACAGACTATGATGTAATATAGCAGGAAAATTCAGTATACCACTTTTTAAAAAAAACCCTTTTATTTATCTATTTATTTGTTGTGATTTTCAAACCACTGGGTCCAGGTTTTGAACAACAGTTTACCGTGTGAGAATCCAGCACCCTAAGCACCACATCATTTGCTGACTCTTAGTATCCCACTTTGGACAATAGAAAATTATCCAGACCAAAAAAATCAACAAGGAATTATGAACTTGAACTACACTTTAGATCCAATGACTTAACAAACACATATAGAACATTACATTCAAAAGCAGCAGAATACAATTCTTCCTAAGTGCACTTGGAACATTCTTCAGGGTAAATTACATGTTAGGCCATGTAGTTTTAAAGTTAAATTAATTTAAATTAAGTATCTTTTCCAAACATGGTAGTATGAACTAGAAATTTATAACAAAAATAAAACCAAAAAATTCACAGATACATGAAAATTAAATGACATACTCCTGAATAGGTTATGGTTCAAAGAAGAAACAAAAAAAACACATTTTAAAATAATTTGAGAAAAATTAAAATGAAAACACAACATTACAAAAGTATGGGATACATCAAAAGCAGTTCTGAAAGAAGAAGACTTAGTCCTCCATGAGAGCTGAGATCTAGTGCTTTCAGGAAATAAGAAATGAAGATGTTCTGCTAAGAAGTCACCCTGCCTGCATGTACTGAGTGACTAGACAGGTCTAAGTGAAAAGTAGCCACACATCCGAATACTATTAGGGTCAACATATTTCTCAATTCCCACTGAATCGTCAACACAAAGGGAGAAAAACAGAATGCCAAAGAGTTTACAGACTATCTCCTCCTATGCAACTCCAATCACTCAGATTGAACTTCTAGAAATTAGGAAGAAACCAATAACCCATCAAATCACTAGAAATCACTGCAGGGGCACAATAAATATGAGAAACCAAGAAAATACCTCTCCCCAAAGGGAAAAGAATAACTCCTCTTCATCCACAGACAGTACAATGGAACTCACAGAAACGTCTGATAAAGAATTTAGAATATTCATAGTTGCAAAGCTAACAGAGATGGACAAGAAGAGAGACAATGAACTCCAAAAGAAAAGAGGCAATGAGTTCCAGGAGGTGAAGAATTTCTTGCGAGAGCTGAAGGATGAAATATGCACCATAAAACAGAATTAAATGGAACTGTTGGAGATGAAGGCTATAATACAGGAAGTCAAAACCTCCTTTGAAAGTATTAAAAGCAGACTAACCCATACAGAAAATTGAATCTCAGATGTAGAAGACAGAATCTCTGAACTAATAAAATCCACCATGAAGACTGAGAAAATAGTTCCCCCAAAATAAGAATAATATACAAGAAATACTAGATACCATTAGACATCCAAACGTCTGAATAATTGATATCCCAGAAGGTGAAGAGACTAATAAGGGCCTTGATAATCTATTCTATGAAATCCTGAAAGAAAACTTTTCAAACCTAGAGAGGCTTTTAAAGATCCAGACCCAAGAAATACAAAGGACCCCAAATATGATCAACTCAAGAAGATCTCCAAGACAAATTATAGCCAGAATGACCAAAACCACAGACAAAGACAAGATTGGCAAGAGAGAAACACTAAGTTATCTACAAAGGATATTCCATCAGGCTAACAGTGGACCTCTCATCAGAAACAATGAGAGCAAGGAAAGAATGGGAAAATATATTCAAATTGTTGTGTGAAAAACAATTTCAATCAATAATACTATATCTGGCAAGGTTATCTTTCATATGGGAAGAGAAGACAAGAACATTCTCAGATAAACAAATCTGAAAGAATTTACCAATACCAGACCAGTTCTCCAAGAAGTTTTGAAGGGAATGCTATCTCGGGAAAAACTAAAGCCAGGCACACAGAAATAAGAGTTTTAAAACAACTAAGAAAAGGGCCAACTTAATGGTACGGACAAGTCCAGGGTTGAACATTATCTTCCAGAATTTAAATGGAAAGATCGGACCAGAACAGACAATAAATTAAGTACATGATTTTGAATTGTTGAAACAGAATTTTATGACTTTTGACTATTGATCTTCTTCGATGCTTTGTTTTCCAGAGTTAAGGGTTTTTGTCTTATCTTGAGTTGTGGACTGGTCCATGTACTTAATATCCAAACAGAATCCTAACCTACTTTCTGGCTTTCAGTCTTAACCAAAGTTCTCCTAACATTTTTTTACTTTGATTTATTAAAGCTAAAAATGCCTTTCTTGAAATTAAAAATATATTTTAAAAAATACCTATTTAATGACCACAGTAAGCTATATAGCCTTAGCTAGGTGCTACTTTATGGTATATTCATTCTGCCCACAGAACTTCATGCCTAAAGTCAATGTGTGTTCACAGATATGTATATATCACCTGAACTTGCTATTGAAAGTATTTAGATTAATTAAGATATTTTGTGAATCAATGAAACGTGGAAAAAAATAAAGGAATGGAAAACAACTGCAGATACCAGAGACAGTGTATGATTAAGCCACTTTACAGTGTATTCAGGATGGGAAATCACGTTTTGTATGCTGTAGGAATGTTCCGTGAAAGAATGTAAAATAAAAAAATAAATTACTTAATTTAAAATTAAAAAGAGCAGTTCTGGGAGGAAAGTTCCTAGGAACAACTGGCCACATTACAAAAAATAAAGTATATTTATATTATTACAGTTAGATGGGAGGAATAAATTATGGTACTATAATGAAAACTAGGATTATTATAGGTAACAGCAATACAATATATATTTCAAAGAGTCAAAAGACAATTTTTTAAGTTCTCACAATAAAGAAATGATAAATGTCTGAGATGATGGCTATGCTAATTGCTATGATTTAATCATTAATCAATGCGTATATGTATTAAAGCATCACACTGACCCTGTAAATATGTACAGTTACTGTTTATATATATTTTTTGAAGTATAGAAAAAAGGAAAGAAAAATATCTCAAATAAACAACTTAGCCTTACAACTTAAGGAATTATAAGAAAAACAAATTAAGCTCAAAGTTAGTAGAATGAAGGAAACAATAAAAGTCACAGTAGAAATAAATGAAATATAGACTAAAAAAAGATCAATGAAAGTAAATTTTTTAAAAAGATAAATAAAATGTAAAAAAATCTTAGCTAGACTAAAGAAAAAGAAGAAAAAAGACTCAAATAAATAAAATCAGAAACAAAAGAGGGGATGTTACAATTATACCACACATCATACAAGACTATGAACAATTAAATGCCAATAATTTAATAACTTGTAATAAATGGATACATTCCTATTAATCTACCAAGACTGAATCATGAAGAAATAGAAACTGTGAAGAGCCAATAATGAGTAAGATTGACTCAGTGATTTAAAAACTATTCTGTCAAAAAGAGCCCACCTGATATTTCGGGGTCAAATTCAACCAAACATTTGAAGAACTAATATCAAATCCTTCTCAAACTCTTTCAAAAAAAAAAAAAATTAAAGAGGAAGGAACACTCCCAAACTATAAGGTCAGCATTACCTAATCCAGACAAGGACACTAGCAAAAAAGAAAACGGGGCTGATCCTGTTTGTATCACAGAAGTTACATATTGTGAAAGGACCCCGGATCCTACATAGTCAATTGAAGTTCAAATCCTGGCCCCTACAACAATGTGCTGAGTGTGTGTGTGCATGCCCAGGATCCTGACAGATTAGAGAAAGAAAGACTGGTGTGAACTGGCCCAACTTTCTCTCTTACAAGTACATACATACACTTTATCATGAACAAAAAGAAAAAAAATCAAAGAAAACTATAGGGTAATGTCCTAATGAATATATGTAAAAGTCCTCTACAAAATTTTATCAGCTCAAATCAACGGCACATTAAAAGCGTCATTCATCATGATCAAAAGAAAGAAAGAAAAAGAAACCAAAGACATACAAATGAGAAAGAAATAAAATTTTCTCTTCGCAGATGACATGATCTTATATGTAGAAAACTCTAAAGATGTCGCAAAAAAAAAAAAACCTGAAGAATTAATAAACAAATATAGTACTCTTGCTGGACCAAAAACAGCATACAAAAATCAGTAGCATTTTTTTTCTTTTCTTTTTTTTTTTTTTTTTTTTTGGGGGGGTTTTTTTCTATAGGGGGCGGGCGCTTGGAGAGGTTTTTTGCTATAGGGCGCGTGCGCTCGCCAGACAGACAGAGAGAGACAGAGAGATAGGAAAGCAAGAAATCACCCCCAGAGGGTATGGCCACGGCACAATCCCTTCTCCTCCATTCTCCTCTCGGGATCTTGGGCAGGCACGCACATGTGCCCGGCGTGAGTTTAAGTCACCGGGTCCGGGACATGAACTGCAGTCTACTAAGTGGGAGTCCAGCAACATAGCCATTACGCTAACTGCTGATCCCAAAAATCAGTAGCATTTTTTAAAGGTTATTTTCTAAAGAATTATTTATGTAACTTTATTCATTCATTCATTTAAATTTGACCAGAAAGAGAGACAGAGAGAGACACATACAGAAAGAAAGAGAACCACCAGGTTCACCAGTGAGAAAGCATGATCAGACATGTGGGAGTGTCCAATGCCCTAACTACCATGCCACCTACTGGCCCCAAATTAGTAACAATTTATACACTAACTGAAATATCTTGGGGAAAAAAATAACGATATCATTTAAAACACCATCGAAAACTAAATAAAATATTTAGGGAATAAATTAAACCAAGGAAGTGAAAGATCTATACACTGAAAACTATAAATATTGATGGAAGAAATTGAAGAAGATACAAATAAATGGAAAAATATGTCATATTCATGGTTCAGGAAAAATTAATATTGTTAAAATGTCCATATTACCCAAAGTAATCAACAAACTCAGTCCAATCCCCATCAAAATTTCAATGATATTTTTCATAGAAATAGAAAAAACGTCCAAAAATTTACATGATAACACAAAAGAGCCTGAATGGTCAAAGCAATTTAATAACGAATGCTTCTAGAGTTAAATGCTGTTGAAATTGGTTTGATAGAATTTGTTCATGAGCAAAAGGAACACAGAGGCATTGCACTACCTGATTCAAAAATATACTGGGACCAGCAGTTAGCAAAATGGCTATGTCACTGGACTCCCATGTAGTCGACCGCAGTTCAAGTCCCAGACCCAGTGGCTTAAACTCATGCTGGGCGTGTGTGCATGCGTGCCCAAGATCCCGAGAGGAGAATGGAGGAGAAAGGATTGCGGCGTGGCTATCCTCCCAGGAGGTGATTTCTCGCTTTCTATCTCTCTGTCTCTTTCTGTCTTTCTGGCAAACACATGTGCCCTATAGCAAAAACTTCTCAAAAAAATACTACAAAATTTTAATAATCAAAACAGCATGGTAGGCAAGTACCAAGTGGTTAAAGGAGCCAGATCCCACAGAGCAGACTAATGTTTGAATCCTGGCCCCAACACCTTAAAAACATGCTGGGTGCATGTGCATGTATGTTCCAAATCCCAAAAGGGTGGAAAAGCGGAAAAAAGGAAATCGCAGTGTGACCATACTCCATGGTGAGGGAGTGCTTTCTTCCTCTCTCTAATCCCAAATGGGTGGAAAAGTGGAAAAAAGGAAATTGCAGTGTGACCATACCCCATGGTGAGGGAGTGCTTTCTTCCTCTCTCTCTTTCTTTCTCTCTGTCCTTCACAGGTGAGTTCTTGTGTCCTCTGGAAATTAAAAACAAAACAAAACAAAAAACAGACAAGTACTGGAATAAAAACAGATATGTAGACCAGTAGAAAAGAATAGTGGGTGGAAAAGTGGAAAAAAGGAAATTGCAGTGTGACCATACCCCATGGTGAGGGAGTGCTTTCTTCCTCTCTCTCTTTCTTTCTCTCTGTCCTTCACAGGTGAGTTCTTGTGTCCTCTGGAAATTAAAAACAAAACAAAACAAAAAACAGACAAGTACTGGAATAAAAACAGATATGTAGACCAGTAGAAAAGAATAGGGAACCCAGAAATAACTTCCATGAATTTATGGCCAATTGATCTTTGACAAAAGTGCAAAAAGCACAAAGTGAGGAAAAAGGATAATCTAGTCAATAAATGGTACTGGGAAAAGTTGATAGCCACATTCAAAATAATAAAATTGAAACTTTATCTACACCTTACAGGAAAATCAACTCAAAATAGATTAAAATTTTAAATGCTGGGACCAGCAGTTGGCATAATGGCTATGTCACTAGACTCCCATGTAGTCGACTGTGGTTCAAGTACCAGACCCACTGGCTTAAACTCACACCGGGTGTGTGTGTGCATGCCCAAGATCCCGAGAGGAGAATGGAGGAGAAGGGATTGCGGCATGGCCATCCCCCCTAGGGGCCAATTTCTCACTTTCTGTCTCCCTGTCTCTCTGTGTCATTCTGGTGAGAGCTCATACCTTATAGCAAAAACCTCTCAAAAAATCAAAACGAACAAAAGAAAAAATTCTTAAATGTTAAGACGTGAAACTCTAAAACTACAAAAGGAAATATAGGGGAAAACCTTGACATTAGTCTTGGCAAAAATTTTCTGAATATGACTCCATAATCACAAGCAACAAAAGCAAAAGTAGTCAAATAAGATTGTATCTAACTGCGACCAGCAGGTTCTGGACTCCCACATGGTTGTCCACTGTTCAAGTCCTGAATCTGGTGGCTTGCTTTCTCACTTTCTCTCTCTCTCTCTCTCTCTCTCTCTCTCTCTCTGGTGAGCACACGTGCCCTACAGCAAAACTTTAGAAAATAAATTAATTAATTAAATGAATAAGTAATTTCTTAAAAGATTATATCTAACTGAAAAACTGCACAACCAAGAAAACAATTAGTAGAGTGAAAAGACAACCCTGATTCAGGGAAAAATATGATAAGGGATTAATATCCACAATAAAAAGAACCCAGTTCAACAGCGAGAACACAAATAACCTAATTTAAAAATAGGCAAAGTACCTGAGTAGATGTTTCTCAAAAGAAGATATACAAATGGCCAGCAGGTATATAAAACGTGCATATGTTTGACATTTCTAATCATTGGGGAAATGCAAATTAACATATACCTACTGTTCGCACTTTATGGCAGAGGCTGAAAGACTGGAGAACATAAAAGCATTAAAAGTTGTAATGAACACTAGAGACAAAGTGGAAAGAGAGTGTGGGATGGGAAGAGCTTAGGAAAGGAAAGTTGGGGAAAAATAGAGAGGAAAGACACTTGTGGGACACAGATATGGTTTATCTGTTGACAAGGATGTGTATAGTACTCTCAACTGGGCTGGACTGAGGTGTACATGATGCTTGGTGAAGTTTCTTTACAATATAAATGATGTATAGCAGTTGAATATATGAATACTACTACTACTAATAAATTTTTTTAAATCCCACAGTGAGATACCATTCACACCTGTTGTAGGGGCTATTACCAAACAGGTGAAAGATAACAGGTATGGACATAGATGTGGAACAAAGGGAGACCTTGTGTACTGTTGGTGGGAATGTAAATTAATACAGCCATCATGGAAAACAGTATGGACGTGCCTCAAATAATTGAAAATAGAATTATCATGTGACTCAGCAATCCCCCATCTGGGTATTTTCAAAGAAAATGAAATCTGCATGTGAAAGAGTTAATTACACATGCATGTTCATTGCAGCATTATTCACAATTGCCAAGATACAGAACCAACTTAAGAGTCTACCAACAGATTTATGAATCTCAAAAAATATGGTGTATATAGGTGTGTGTGTGTGTGTGTGCATATATATGTGACATATAATACATATATACATATATATATATATGTAAAATAAGATTTTATCACTTGAGGTTAAATGGGCTAGCCTGGAGGACATTAAGTTAAGTGAAATAAGCCAGGCACAAAAAGAAAAATACCACATGTTCTCCCCCCTACATGGAAATAGAAGTAGAGAGATGAAAAATTACTAGAGGCTGGAAGATATGGGGGAAAGGGGACTGGAAGAATGTTGATAAGCAAAAATACTATAGATAGGAAAGAAGAAAAATTTTGAGTGTTATAAAATACAGTGGTGGGACCAGCAGTTAGCGTAATGGCTATGTCGCTGGACTCCCACGTAGTCGACCGCGGTTCGAGTCCCGGACCCGGTGGCTTAAACTCACGCCGGGCGCATGTGCGTGCGTGCCCAAGATCCCGAGAGGAGAATGGAGGAGAAGGGATTGCGGCGTGGCCATCCCCCCTGGGGGGTGATTTCCTGCTTTCTATCTCTCTGTCTCTCTCTGTCTGTCTGGCGAGCGCACGCGCCCTATAGCAAAAACCTCTCCAAAAAAAAAAAAAAAAATACAGTGGTGAGAAAGTAGTTAACAACTTACTGGGTATCTCTAAAAAGAGGATTTTGAATGCTCTCAACATAATTAATAACAAATGGTTAAGGTGATGGGTCTACTAATACCCCAATTTAATCAATAGACATGGTTTTATTATATTGGAAAATCCCATTGTACTCCCACAAATATGTATGATTATTATATATTAATTTTTAAAAAGCTATAAGTAAGGGGCCAGCAGTTAGCATAATGGCTATGTCGCTGGACTCCCACGTAGTTGATCGTGGTTCAAGTCCTGGACCCGGCAGCTTAAACTCACACCGGGCGCTTGTGTGTGTGTGTGTGCCCAAGATCCTGAGAGGAGAATGGAGGAGAAGGGATTGCGGCGTGACCATTCCCCCGGGGGGTGATTTCTCGCTTTCTGTCTCTCTGTCTCTCTCTGTCTTTCTGGCAAGCACATGCGCCCTATAGCGAAAACCTCTCCAAAAATAAAAAAATTTTAAAAAGCTGTAGGTAAAAAAACATAACAAAAATAAGCAGTAGAGTACTATTTAGTATTTTTTGAAGAAGTATTTAATTTTATTTGTTTATTTTCATTCTTCAATTTGATCAGAGAGAGAAAGAGAGAAGGAGGGTGAGAAAGCAAGTCATCAGGTCCAAGACTGGAACTGTGGATGGTCATGTGGGAGTCCAGCATCTTAACCACCACGCCACCCGCTGGCCCCACTATTTAGTATTTTAAAAGAAGGAAATCTCATCACTTGAAATAACATAAATGAACGAGAGGATATTATGTTAAGTGAAGTGAGGCAGGCTCGAAATGACAAATATTTTGCATGATTTCACTTATATGTGAAAAGTAAAAACGTCTCATACATGGAACTAATGGGTAGAATAGTGGTTGTAGGGGTAAGGGATGGAGGTGATGGGAAGATATTGGTCAAACATAGTGTCAGAATGGAGGCATAAATTTTGGAGATCTTTGTACAGCATGGTGACTATAGTTAATAATAATATAGTGTATACTTGACAGTCCCTAATGTTGTTAAAATTGTAAAATAAATTATTAAACCCATAATAAAAAAACACTATAAACAATAAAAAGGCAAATATGAAATAAAAATAACAATAACTTGTTTTTGAATATATAATGTGTTTCAAACATTGATGTTGCTTAATTATCATAATGATAATTTTCTTAATGATTTTGCTTAATTATCAAAAGAAAACTATGTATATTAGGATACAATTGCTATACAAAGTTTACACATGAAGAAACACAGAAGGTTAATTTGACCAAAACTGCAGAGCTACTTAATAGTGTAGGACAAAATGTAAATCTACATAATTCTTTAGATATCATGCTTTTGTTAAAAAAAAAGTTATTGGCAGAGGGCACATATGCTGACTAGGGAGACAGAAAGAGAGAGAGGCAGAGAGAGAGGAAGAAAGTAGCTCCCAGTGGGGTCTGGTCACACCACAATTCCTTTTCCTTCATTCTTTCACCCTGTCAAGATTTGGGATATATGTGCACACACACTTGGCCTGTTTTTCAAATTGCTGGGACCAAGACCTAAACCACCATCTGCCATGTGGTCTCTGGTTCCCTTAACCACTAGGCTATGGGACCATCTTTTTAACCATTTTGTTAATAATATGTCTTAAAAATTGTAATCATTGAATCAGAAAGAAATAGTGTAAACATAAAATAGATCTGGCTGAAGAGAAAATTAGTAAACTGAAAGTTGGAGTTATAAAATAAAAGTTTGGAAGTCTAATTAAGTCATGAAAATAGAATGTGAAGGTCCAGAAAATTTCTAACATAAATTTCTATAGAAGAGAATTAAGACAATACTAGGAAGCATAGTAATAAAAAGACAATAATAAAATATTTTCTGAATTTGAAGAAAGATATGAATTCTTCTATTTAAGAGTTACTATTCTCAAGCAAAATAAATTTACATTTAGACACAACGCAATGAAACCTCATGACATCAAAATACAAAGTGTTAAAGGCAACCAGAGAGAAAAAACTACAGAGGAAAAACAATTCAACTGAGAGCTTTATCAAAGGCAACAATAAAAACCAGAATACTACAAAATCCAGTATTAAAGCTGCTAGTGAAAAACTGAGCTATCAATCTTAAATTCTACCTTTGGACTTCATGAACCAAGAAATGTATTAAGAAGCAATGAGTAGAATGTAAGATGCCAGGTATTAAGGTATAGGGATAATCACACAAAGAAGTTCAAGTTTCTGGTTACATGGTGCTCCAACTTTATCCTTTGAGACCTTCTCTGAGTTTCAAATCCACAGCAGTGGCAGACAAAATAGAAAATGCTAAAAGCCATGATTGTCCTTTAAAAAAAGAAAATAGATATTTTCATGGCCCAGAGGCAGGAACTCAAAGCAGAAAATGCAACTGAAAGCAATAAGAGATGGAGAGTATCGGAGGAAGTACATTCAAAGCACAGGAAATGGAAAGTGCAGCGTTCTCAAGCTGGGGTATATCCCTGAGGAACCCTGCGGCTAATGTGTGTGGAGTGGATCATGTAAGAGGAAGAGCTGTGGTATTAAACAAAGTCCAAACACAGGCTTAGGTTTATTTAATTTGAATGCGATCAGGTAGTACGAGAACGGAAGGACTTGAAAAAGGCAGAATAGTTCATGAATAAGGTGGACAATTTTTCTCCAATGATCCCTAACTCACATTTTTTTTTCATTCCAAAAAATAAATGCATACATATAAAGACAAAACTAGTAAAAATTAGATTCTTACCTTGTACCAAATGTATACAAGATCGACCAAGTGAATATAAAACAAAATATGATATCATTATAAGGAAACTTAAGAGAACATGTTTACAACACAGTAACATGGTGTGATAGAAATATCTTGAAAGAAAATGACAGATAGGAAAGTCAGAAGGCGATATAAAAAATTAAGTTTAGCTAACCTTCCTTATTTTAAAATTCACAAGAAATAAAAAGTGAAGTGCAAGATTTGACAAAGACATTTGTATCACAATGATGAAATAGTCAAAAGACATAACATTTAGTAGCGATAGAAGGGCAGAAGTTGACTGGAAATGGGGATGTGGAAACCTTCTGGAGTGATGAAAATATTCTATGATATTCTGGTATATTATGGTAGGGAGTTGGATTATTCAGATGCTAGAAATTGTCAAATTGATGAAACTGCACATACAATTAGTGGGTTTTACTGTATGTAAATTATGCCTGATAAATAGGTCCTACAAATCTATAAAAAAAAAAGTCAAATGAACACACAAAATATGGACAAAAGCTAAATGTACAAAATTTTTTTTCTTTTTTTTAAAGAGGTTTTTGCTATAGGGCGTGTGCACTTGCCAGCCAGACAGAGAGAGACAGAGAGACAGAAAGTGAGAAATCACCCCCCAGTGGGGATGGCCACGCAGCAATCCCTTCTCCTCCATTCTCCTCTCAGGATCTTGGGCACGTATGCACATGCACCCGGCGTGAGTTTTAAGCCACCGAACCGTGGTCGACTACGTGGGAGTCCAGCAACATAGCCATTACGCTAACTGCTGGTTCCCAGTGCAGGAAAAATTTTAAAACTACAGATTGAGCTGGCCCCATAGCTCAGCGACTAAGAGAGCAGGATCCTGGGGTCTGCAGATGGCAGTTTGAGTCCAGGACCTAGTGGCTTGAAACTTATGCAGGGCGTGTAGGCATGAGTGCCCAAGATTCCAAGAGGAGAGTGGAGGAGAAGGAATTGTGTTATGGCTATCTCCTCCCAGAGGGTGATTTCTCACTTTCCCTCTCACTGTCTCAGTCCTTCGCTCTCAAGTGCTTATGCCCTAAGGCAAAAACCCCTAAAAGAGAGAGAGATAGAGACAGAGAGAACTCTCAAGTGCTTATGCCCTAAAAGAGAGAGAGATAGAGACAGAGAGACAGAGAGAAAGAGAGCAAGATCCCACACGGCAGACCATGGTAAATCCTGACAGAATGAAGAAATGGAGAAGATACTACAGTGTGACTATGCTCCGTCAGGGATGCTTTCTCCTGTCTCTTCCAGGTGAGTGCTTGACAATTAAAAAAGAACTGCAATTTAACAGCCCCGTCAGGGATGCTTTCTCCTGTCTCTTCTGGGTGAGTGCTTGTACTCTCTGACAATTAAAAAAGAACTGCAATTTAACAGCAAATTTATGGGAAGATACTTCACTGTGCCAATAACTTTAAAACTTTAAATTGAATTAATAAGAATAACTTTTCCTTGCAAATCGATTCTCTCATATATTTTTGGTGTATATGGATTTTTTTTTTCTAGAGGGTGTATGGTCTTGCCAGAGACAAACACAGAGAAAGAGTAAGTGAGAAAGCGTCCCCCAGAGGTGAGGGGGCACATTGCAGCCTCTTCTCTTCCATTCTTCTCTGAGAAATGCACGTTTTTCAAGCCACCAGGTCTGGGATTCAGACTCTCAGGAATGCACATGTTTTTCAGGCCACCAGGTCTGGGATTCAGACCACACAGTCACCATGAGGGATCCAGTCACCTTAACCTCTACCCCATCTGCTGTCCCAGTGAATATATATATATATATACAGGCTTAGTAGAAAGAAATTTAAAAGAGTTTTTAAAAGTATATAATGTGCATAACCTAAAAAAACAGTAATCCCAGATTTGCAAGTTTATCTTTCAAATAATTTAACGGAAGTGCCTAAATATGCTTGTACAAGAACATTTGAGTATTTTCTTATAATATAAAAATTTTGGAGACCACTTTAATGTCAATTAGTGGAGGAAAGGATTAAAATATGATAGTACTTAATGTTATTTGAATTGTACATTTAAATATGGTTATAATTATCAATTTTATATGTATTTACCACAATAGTAAGAAAAATATACTTTTATTTATCTACACAACAGAATACAACACAGCCCTTTAAAATAGTATATCTTTATGAAGATTTGAAAATATTTCATGATTGTTAAATAGAGACACTTCTGAATATCAATATCTATATATTTACATATATTTATGTGTTTATGCAAAAATAGAAAAAATGTCTGGAGTGCTACATGTTGAGTTTTTACCATTGTCCTGTAAGCTTATAGGACAGACTTTAACTTTTCTTTATATACCTCTAAATTATATACTTAATTACCTCTATATTAACTTCTAGGAGTGAGCATACTATTGTTTTAAAATCATAATATGAACCTCAAACCATATTACTATGTTTTCAAAACATTTGTGGATGGAAGAAGCAACTCTGCATTTATAAAGCTTCCAGAGGCTGCAACCAATAAGAAATTTGGGGATATGGAGTGTTTAGATTGGCCTGTGTATATAAATATGTCACTAAAGTTGAATGTAATCATGACGACTTTTATGTAGCTTTGTTTTCATTCTAATTTGGTAAATGTGACTCAAAACATGCTGTATCAGTACTTTCAGTAGAAGCAGGATAACTTATGTAAGCTGTAGGCCTGGGGCTCTGTATTGTCTGAGAGAGAAAGTGCGTGGACAAATGGATGGACACAGCTCTCTTTACAGAGCAGTCTTAGCAAATCACTAACCTGGGGTTCATGCACTCTAAGCTTTCCATCCCATAAACCCAATATTTTATTATTCCATTCTATATCCTCTTATAGAGAAAAAAAAAAAGTAAAAGCACAATGTGACCTAGTCCCAAAAGGACTAGCTGGAATTGGGTTGTGGTGACAAAATTTGTTGCATTCTTGTGTCTTTGCTGGTTCTGGGTGGTTTCTTCAGGGCTTGTGCCAACTTCACTTCACAGTAGATAAAGAAATGGTCCCATGGAGGAAGCCCCTGGGCGAGGTACACTATAGCATTGACTCCCTCGGGTCTTTGAAGAACAGGTTGGGTCTGGGCTTAGGGTCATGGGTGATTGTCAGAGAGCAGAAGCTTCCTTAACTTTACATAGCGTCTTCATAGTCCACATCGGTGTCATTTGCCTTCTTCAGTCTAGAATAGATGTCTGAGGGGACCTGGAAGGAAAGACTCCTGGATAGGACTACAGCAGGGAAGACAGGACAACTCACCTTCCCCAGTTAGCCTGGACACATCCTATCACAGCACACCACGTGGCACATAAATCAGAGCCTCTTGAAAGACTGTGGCTCCTTCAGAATGCAGCATTTTCAGAAGACCTGCATCCTACTGGTGGCCTACAAAGGCATTCCTAATGAGCTACAAACCCAACCAGACAGACAGAGCCTCTCTTACTCTTAGGGCCCATGTTAGGAGTTCTGTGGGTTGTCATTTTTTTTTATTTCAAATTTTGTATTCATACATAAGATTTAATGTGTCACTGGAGTTGACCAAGGGTGTGAACTCTGTCCTGAGACAGCTGGCTGCCGCACTACACTAGACAAAACTGCAAAGCACCAACTGGCCGTAATTCATGCGTGAGGTTAAAATTCTTGTAATTTTCAGAAATTATTTGCGAATCATCAGTGATAAATTGTTCAACGTTTACAAATTGTTGCTATTTGGGGGGCCCAAATCATCTTGTTCAATATTAATTTAATTTGCTGTTTGGTTAACCATACAAAGCAATGGATGAGTGGTTCAACAGTATTTTGTAATTAGTATTTTCAAGTAAGTAGAATTTTTAGACTAGGTTGTGCTATGGCTGAATTGTGGGTCATCCATTGCTCAAGTAACTGCCTATATGAGCCTCCAGAGTGTCCCGGTATGGGGAAACCTAGGATTATAACTAGCGGTTTTTTACCTCCATTGTGTTGGGCAATAAGGGAGGAATTAAACCCCAGATATATTGCTCTTCCTAAGTGGCTACAATTGAAAGAGTTTGAGAATTAAGTCCCAGAGGAAAGATGGAAAGAGAATGCAGGAAAGAATAAGAGGGACTCTTACCTTATTCTCTACATGTGTTCTCGGGGGTCCCACTGTAGAGGAAAAGGTAAGTGCAGTGAGATTCTACTTGCATTTATAGTCCTTACTAAACTTGTGTTTAAGTAAAGCTTCTTCTCCCATCTATTCCCCATGGACTGATTTCCATTAGTATTTCTGTCTTCCTTTTCTATCACAAATAGGATTCCATAACCATTCAGAGGAAAACCAGCAGCCTGGGCATGGGAGGGCAAGTGGTTCTCCTCAGAGGAGCCTTTACACCACTCCAGTGTTCTGGGCTCACTGTCTTGTAGACAACAGCAGCAGCCAGGCACCTGTGGTGAGCTGCCACAAGGCACGCACAGGGCTCCTCATGGAACGGGCAGAAACCTCCATCTCCAGTGCTGCCATACGACGGAGTGAGGCATAGAGTAGGCAAGTGGGTATCAGCACTGGGCTTTGCCCAGCCGCCTCCAGACCAAAGATCAGCCTCAGTGATGCTTAGAGTCAGCTCTAAGGGCAGAAGCAGTCCCTCTGAAGAAGGCTGCCGCACTGCCATGCTCAGCCAGATAGTCCTCTGGGTTCTAGGACAGACAAAATCAGAGGCAAACACCCCCACTGTCTCACCTGCTGCTGATTCCTGCTCCTGTTGGATGTGGTACACCAATGAATAAATGTCATCCCCATGTACAACGTTCACTGAAAGAGAAGGAAGACTTTATGACACAGTCCTTTCTTCCTGCCATCCAACTTATTTCATACCTATCGCCTAGTATAGCTGTGAAGACAGAGGGGTCAATTATTTGTGGAGGAGGCAGGGGCACCGCAGAGTCCGATTTGGTGAGCAGATGTCACCCCATTGCCCCTTCCCAGTTTGCTCTACCCACGTGGAACTAGGTCATTTGGGAAGACTTACCATTTTCATACACAGGCTTTGGCTGCACTGGGGAAGGTGAGTTGAGATACTTGGGTTCTTGGGGTACAGATCTTGGAGGGCTCCTGCAAACATAAAAATACATGCTGACTATCTGGGATGGCAGCCCAAACATCCCAGACCTCACTATCTGAGACTGTGAATGAGATGTTAAAGGAGGGAAGCCTGTTAGGAAAGGTCCTGAGGAGAATACTGAAAGGCTCAGCAGTATGGTACGAGCCACGGCCCTGCACACTGGCTGTGGGGGCATTGCAGATGAGACACAAGTGTCTATTTCCTGAGTGTAAGGTTCCCATCTGGCTGGCTCCCTGTGGTATTGCTCATACCCAGAACAGTGCTAGTCACATCATGGTGTTCAGAAGTATTCGATGAGAAATACTGATTTAGGGAACAAGCAGTTAGCATAATGGCTATGTCGCTGGACTCCCAAGTAGTCGACCACGGTTCACGTCCCGGACCCGGTGGCTTAAAACTCACGCCAGGCACGTGTGCATGCTTGCCTAAGATCCCGAGAGGAGAATGGAGGAGAAGGGATTGCGGCATGACCATCCCCCCTGGGGGGTGATTTCTCGCTTTCTGTCTCTCTGTCTGTCTCTGTCTGTCTGGCGAGCGCACGCGCCCTATAGCAAAAACCTCTCCAAAAAAAAGAAAAGAAAAGAAAAGAAAAGAAATACTGATTTACTCCAGATGGGAAACAGTGGCTGAGCAGAACAAGCAACTTGAGGACAGGCAGAAGACAAGGGTTGTGCGGGAGCCGGGGGAAGCACAGCAGTAGTGCAATGGTCTAGAAGGCTGACCCACATGAGGGTGGGGCTACGGGCTTGCACTCAGAGAGCTCCCTGAACATGCCAGGTGCCAAGTGCACCCATAACCTGGGCGGCTGAGGCTGGGGGCGGGGTGCGGACAGCAGCAGCAAAACCCCTGTTGTGAGTGCTGCTTCTCTCCCATGTGTGCACACGCTCATGGAAGAAATAAACTTTTAAAAAAAGTAATTCACTTACAGAAAATTTAAAAGAGCTCAGTAACCCCACTCCTCTTTATCCAAAGGACAGGAAATCCCATAATTAGAAAGATACTTGCACATCCATGTTTATTGCAGCATTACTCACAATAGCAAAAACATGGACTCAATCTGTGTCCGACAACTGAAGACTGGATTTAAAAAAAGTATGGCAAATACATACAATGGAAAACTACTCAACCACTGAAAAACAGCAAGATTCTGTCATTCAATACAAAGTGGACAAATCTAGATTTAAAGCTAGGTGAAATATGCTGGATAATGGCAGAAATGGAATGATTTGAAGATGTAGAAGTAGTGAGGACAACTGTGGATGCCAGTGACTGCATGGGGTGTTGGGGTGGCAGGGATTCAGGAAAAATTAAGCCTAAAAGAGGAGCAAGTGAATTCTCAAAGTTGCCGGTGGGATGACTCGAAAGTGAGTCATCGGTATGACTGAAAAAAATAATTATACATGAGAGAAGACAATTCATATTTTTTAAATGGATTTTTCTGCAACATTGGCACTTACAGAGAAAGCAGAAACCTTACCTGGGTGGGTTTCTAGGTGGACGTCTTCCTGCAAGTCAAACACAAGGGCACACATGTCATTGGAGACCCTCCTCAGTGCTGTCACAGGGCCCCTGTGTAGGTGCGTGCCCCGTGCCAGTGTACCCATTGCAGATCCACAGTGTGCCCAGAGAACACCCTGGCAATCATTCACAGAATCTTCATGTCAGACAAGGAGACTCAGGCCCACAATAGTTAAGTGAACTTCCCAAACCAGGAAATACAAGCGTAAACACAGGAGCCCAAGTCTCTGAGCCCTCGTGTCTATTAAATGTTTGCAACTACACTACCCAATCCTATCATGACAATAGTCAATAAGCAGGTGCCTCCATGCCAGTGTTACAGATGGGGTGAGGTGCTCAAAGATGTTAAAAGGTTGCAACTTAAATGAGAACCTCACATTGTCCTCTCTCGCCTCTGGTCCTCTTCATCTTGTTCAGTGGAGAACAAGGTTAAACATACAAATTCATAATTACCCATTAAGATAAAGCATGACTCTAAGCAACTTAAAACTCAGTTGGACTGTGTAGTCAGGTGAAGACTCTTGGGGAAAATTACATTTCCTGGAAAGTGAGAAAGTCCCAGCAGTGAGTAGAATTCATGGATGTGTGAATGAGCATTTCAAGAGGAAGAAAAGGAGTGCAGACACTTCTAATACTGATTTAAATTCCTTTAAGTACGTACTTAGTAATGGGACCTAGTAATAGTCTCATCAGACCCCAAGGTAATTCTATTGTTAGTTCATGAGAAACCTCCATTTGCTTTCTAAAATGGCTGTACTAATTTGCAATGTTTTATATATTTCAAAATAGCTAAAAGAGAGGATTTAAAATGTTCTCCTAGGTCAGCAGGTGGCATGGTAATTAAGGCTCTGGATTCTCACATGGCTGACTACAGTTCAAGTCCCGGACCTGGTGGCTTGAAACTCATACCTGGTATGTGTGCCCAAAACCCCAAGAGGAGAAGGGACTGTGGCATTGCCATCCCCCCAAGGGGTGATTTCTCATTTTCTCTCTGTCTCCAGTGAGTGAGCACATGTACCCTGTGTCAAAATTATAAAAAAAAGAAAAGTTCTCCTCAAGAAAGAAATGATAAATACTTGAAGTGATGACTTTATTAATTTCCTTTATTTCATCATTCCCAATGTATAGATGTATTGAAACATGGTGTTTTACCCCATAAAAATATGAGATTATTATTTGTCAATTAAAAATAAAATATATATCTTTTTTAATGTCAGTGCATTGACTTTACAACTGGGAAATGGGTTGGGACCGTCAGATGGCATAATGGTTATGTCGCTGAACTCACACATGGCTGACCACAGTTCAAGTACCAAACCCAGCAGCTTAAAATTTATGCCAGGTGCATTTGCATGTGAGCCCAGGATCCCAAGGGGAGAGTAGAGGAGAAGGGATTGTGGTGTGGCTATTCCCCCTGGGGCGGGGTGGGGGTGGGGTTGATTTCTCATTTTCTATCTCTCTCTGTTTCTCTGATGAAAGGAAAAATAGCTGGATCTGCTAACCATATTTCTCTTTTAGTGGCTGATTAATTGTTTAAATAGTTACATTTTTATATAAAAATTCAATCACAGGAGCACAAACTATCATCTGAACCTCGATGAAAACACATGAAGGATGGAGAACTTTACTAAAAATGTTGCATTACTTTAATAAGTGCTGTTCCCATGCACCGAGAGGTTCTGCACACATCTGCAGGCAGGGAGCTAACAGTATATATTCATCCCTTGTGATATACATGTCACAAATACAGCCTGTTTCAGTGTAAACAAATGACAAAATATCAATCTCGATAAACACTCACCTATTTTCCTCTTGAGCCAGTAGCACAATATGAGGGTCATCATGGCAGCACCAAGGGCGCAGAGCATCCCCTCAATGACTCCTGAAGTAAGCCGATCCCTTCTGTCCTGGAGATTCCCTCTGTCCTGGATAGGCACTGAGGGGAGAGGCCTGTGCATGAGCTGCTGGGAGGAAGGGCTTGGATTTTGATGAGCTGACATCTTGGGTATGGATTATTCCCAAGGTCTGCTCTTCCAGGGGACATTTACTTTTTTACTGAGGAACTTGGCACTTATCACATTGATGAAAGGAGAAGACAGGCACCCAACCTTCATATCCTCCATGCCCCTCAGATACATGGTTCCCAACAGCTCTACCTGTCAGAGCCCAATCTTGGTAGCCACACCACCAGAAGCACTGTGGCATCAGCAAAAATCTCCTAGGACGTTGGGAAAGTGACATTGACCCAGCCAGTTCCATAGCCTGAGCTATACCTGTGATGTTGAGTGTCACCACCTCACTGTGCTGGTCCCCCACTCCATTGTTGGCCTCACAGGAATAGCTTCCAGAATGTTCCGCAGTCAGGGAGAGGTTGAAAGATGCTCTGCCTCCAGAAGGGGCTAACCTATGCCCCAGGGTGACATCTTCATGATAAAACTGGTACAGGATCGGAGGAGAGCCTCTGAAGGCTTCACAATGAAGTTCCACTACGTCCCCCACCATAGCTTGGACCCTGGGAGCAGTGAGAGTGAGGATGGGCTGAGACACTGGAACTGAAGGAGACAGTGGACTGTCAGAGAGGGTACCCATTGATGCAACAGATTTGTCATCTCTGTCTAGAGAGATTCAGCCCCATTGAACTTCCCCAGGATACCCCAAGGACACATCCCAAGCATGTTTGAGAACTGCTGACTGGGCTGGGGGAGTAGAACTCACCTCTGACTGTGACACTCACCAGCCCACTGGGACTGGGGCCATAGCCATTGTCAGCTGCACAGTAATAGCTCTCTGTATCATTCTCCTGCACCGCAGGGATCTCAAACTCTGCTGTCAGTGAACGCTGGTTCTTTGTTGCCAGGTTTAAGCCCAGGGTCCCTTTGTACCAGAAGAAGGTGATGCTTCCTGTTCCATTAGCAACCGAGCAGATGAGGACCAACTTATCTCCCTCCATCACCTGTCCCTCTGGGGGCTTGGTCTTCAAATTCACATCAGAGACGGGGACTCCTGTATGAACAGGAATGATGTAGGGAGCCTTGAGTAGGGAGAGTTTTAGGGACAGGGAGTAGGTATGACAGTCCTGAGAGCAAAGGCCAGCATAAAGTAGATGATTTGTATGGTTTAATTGGAAAAGGCCTGCTGATTTAGAATCACCATTGCTCGAGCAATGGTGGTAAAGTAAGAGAGACAGATAGTTTGAACATAGAGGACATGAAATTGCCTCCTTCCACTGACAATGTGACTCTCATTACTGTGATCAAACTTATTATTCAAGGCACAATAGGACCATGATTAAAAGTCTAAATTGTAAATGATACCACTTTAGTTTGAATATGAATTCCAGTTTTACTTGTTGTGCATGCTTCAGCAAATTGTTTAACTTTATGGAGACTCACTTTTCCATTGCAAAATGGAGATAATAATAATAGTTATCTACCATAGTCATTAAGGATCAATTAAACAACGTATCGGAAGTGCCAGGATAGGGTCTGTTGCATGCGAACTATTCAGTACTGTTTCTTGTTGCTATAGTCCTGTTTCACCAGTATTAGCAAGTTTGGGACATCCCGGTCTTCCAAGGGTATAAGACATGCTTTAAGACATGATGGATATTTCTTTGTCTGAGAATGTGAGAGGATGTCAGAAGTGTCTACCCTGCTGTGGGAATAACATGGGTGAGAATTGCGAAATGACCTCTTTGCTTTTTATCTTTCGAAATCAAGTCCAAGCTTCTCTTCCACTAGTCCTTCTCCAATAGCCTGCTCTACACATTTCTTCCACAAAGCCTTCTCCTACCATCTTGGGCAGATTTCTCTCTTTTCTGTGTCTCTATGGACAGATAACCTACACAAGATGGCACCATGTGTGTCCTCCTCCTCAGAGTGCTGGCTGAGCAGCAGCTACCTGTCGCCAAGAGCCAAGTATCACGTAGGTCTTTCCCCACATCATCCAGCACAGTGAAGACACAAAGTAAGAGTTTTCAAGATACTCCTGTATTTCCAGAAAGGAAACAGGCGATTCAAAGGAAGATCCCTTAAGAACGCCAATAAAGGTGCCAGCAGGTGGCATAGCAGTTACACCCCTGGACTCCCACATGGCCGACTGCGGTTCAAATCCCAGACCCAGTGGCTTGAAACGCAAACCAGGCTCATGTGAGTGCATGGCCAAGATCCTGGGAGGAGAATGGAGGAGAAAGGACTGAGACTTAGCCATCCCCCCAAGGGTGATTTCTCATTTTCCCTCTCACTGTCTTTGTCTTTGTCTTTCTCTGGCAAGTGCACATGCCCTAGGACAAAAAACTCCAAGAAACAGAAACAGAACTCCAATAGGGAGAGAAAACTCATGTACATTAGCTCTATTCTTGCAGAAGTAGAACCCAGCCGACAGGAAGGAGCAGCTTCGTGCCACTGCCCTTCTCAGCCCACCCTGGCAGACCGCCCCTCTTCTCGCCACTCACTCTGCACGTTTATCTGGGTTCTCCATGAGGCAATGGGTTTCAATGTCTGTGTCTCACACCAGTAGTACCCTGAATCTTCTCTCCGCACGGTGGCGATCTGGAGTTCTGGGGAAGTGCTCCAGCCTGATCCCAGGGTCTGGCCATTTCGGAAGAAGAGGAACTGGAGCTGGACATCTGACTTCTGTGGAGGTGGCTGGATCTTACAGGTCAGGGTCACTGGGTTCCCCTCTACTGGGTGGGAAGGGCTGGCTGTCAAAAATAGCTCTAGAGAGACTGAAACAGAAATGCCAGGATTAAGTGTTCCTCTGAGAGACCTTTTGTGCTCCCAGCACTTACAAACAAAACAAAGAGATAGCTAGTTAGATACACAGGTCACCACCACTCCTCAGTGGCCCATGGGTTTTCTTTGGTCATGAATTCCTGGTACATCACACTCTGCCCAGCATCATGATTTCTGTTCATGAACTAAAAGCACCTTTCTTGGAGCCAGTGTAGAAATATCGAAGGCTGTCAATGGAGTTGACACTAGAGATGGTGAACCTTGAAATTTTAATAAAAACAAGTACATTTCTTTCATCCTTGTTATAAATCGTATGATTATTTTCGTCTGTTTCCTTTGCCCTGATGTTTGAGACTACACTCCCTTTCAAAAATGAAATATGGGACTTGAAGATAAGTCAGTTTGGTTGGGAACCAGCAGTTAGCGTACTGGCTATGTCTTTCTCTGGCCAGTGCACATGCCCTAGGGCAAAAAACTGGACTGCCACATAGTCGACCGCGGTTCGCGTCCCAGACCCAGTGACTTAAAACTCACGTCAGGCACGTGTGCGTGCGTGCCCAAGATCCTGAGAGGAGAATGGAAGGGAAGGGATTGATCATCCCCCCCTGGGGGGTGATTTCTCACTTTCTGTCTCTATGTCTCTCTCTGTCTGTCTGGCGAGCGCATGCGCCCTATAGCAAAAACCTCTCAAAAAAAAGATGTCAGTCTGGGAAAGATGTAGAAGAACCCAATCTCCTCTTTGTTAGGTTTGTCTTGCCCCTATTGTTGCAGTTTCTACTAGAAGGAAAAATATGCACCTATCTGAAAGTTCCCTGTATCCACCATCCACAAAGCCCAGCTTCCTGGATCTGGGTCTTTTACACAAACCTAGAGGTCATAGATAAGGAGCAAATTTAATCCATACCTCAAGTGTCAGAGATGTACCCATTTGGGGCCTCAGAGTTTCTGTCCTGGATGAATAAAGACAGTGAAGTTTGTGTTCTGCCCTCCCTTCTCTCTTATCTGCCCCAGATGCAGCATCCCAGTCATATCATAATCCCTGATAGCACTGGTTCTTTGGGCATTTGTTTATCCAATCCTTTGGAGCCTCTATCCTTTGGGAAATTTTAATAATTTTCTCTTTTCTTTTTTTTGGAGAGGTTTTTGCTATAGGGCACATGCGCTCACCAGAAACACAGAGAGAGATAGACAGAAAGTGAGAAATCACCCCCTGGGGGGATGGCCATGCCACAATCCCTTCCCCTCCATTCTCCTTTCAGGATCATGGGCATACACACTCACATGCGCGCGCACGCATGCGCCCGGCGTGAGTTTAAGCTGCTGGGTCTGAGATTCGAACCACGGTCAACTACATGGGAGTCCAGCAACATGACCATTATGCCATCTTCTGGTCCCTTAATAATTTTCTTAAGAAAAGCTTGTTTACCTCCCCATCAGAGGAAAATGTCAAGTGCTCAGGATCACTGAAGGTTGAATGAAAGGAGAAGTCCAGTATCTGTAATCCCCAAGCCTTCCTACTATAGTGTTTTTCTCTGGGACCCTTTGAATAATGGTTCCATCCATGGTCCCAGAATGTTTGCTCTGTCCTTAGGAATGGAATACCCTACACATTAGAGAAACTTTCTTTCCTTCAAAAGTTGTGATCTCTGAAGGACTGGAGAGCAAGCAGCATGACTTTTGGAGCTGAGCAGGGAAAGAAATGAGAAAGGGCTAGCGTAGGGGTGGAGTAGGAAACTGGACAGGGTCAATTATGAGGGTCTAGAGCTCAGTCATATAGGTCAGAAGATGCAGAGACTTCCTGGGAAATACAAGGGGCCTCAAATAATTTGTGGAAAAGTGGAATTAAAGTGCTAGTTTATTTTGGTGCAAACCATTTTTGAAATCCACACAAAATTTTTCCATAATGCGTAATCCCCATGAATGTTTTGAAGATCCCTTGTTGCTGGTGGCAAAAATTTTGTTTCCATCCTTTATGTGGCTTCAGATTTCTGCTTAGTTGAGAACTGGGCACCTTAGGGGTTAAGGTGAAACAAAATATAAGGTGAGCAGGGCAGTAACCTGAACCATGAGTTAGACTTGGATAAGCATATCAGGTGAGGAACCCAGAAAGCTAAATTGATGCAGCTCTCTTAGGTCCCAGGAATTCCTGATCCTGTGTTCCCTAGTCAAACATGCAGACTGTTTCTTGGTAGGACAATTTCTTTCTACTCCATGATTAGTGTTTTTTGCACAAGAAAACAATTCTCAAATACATTAGATTCAAATAGACTTTAGTGAAAAATTCCTTGTGTGGGAATTTCCAGCTCTGTTCAGGTAAAGGTGAGACTTTGAATGTGGATCGGAGTGATGAAGTAGATTTGCAGAGGCCAGAGACTGATAAAATGGACTGAGGTAACAGCTGTGGCCTCAGAGTGGAGTTAAAAACAGGAAGTAGGTAGAAGCACTATTTCATTTTGCATGTGGACCAGGGGTTGACTGTAGTGTTATTCTCCATGCACGTGTGGTTTCGGCATTTCTTTCATCACCTCCGGAAGGGTACCCATTTGAGGAGCACATAGGAGGCTTGGAACCCCCGAGGCTGGGAGGACAGACCTTCTTCTAATGTGAATCTTCAGCACTCTCTACCTTCTGTGTGCAAATTGTTTCTCCCTCTCTTTCGTTGAGACTTTCCAGAAATAAGACTATGTTCTTGAGAAGGGCAGAGCAAGACCTGCTGGCCCAGTTGAACAGGCACGTGTCAGATGCAGACTGGTATGAGCACAAAGGAGCTTGGGCCCAAGGGGGTCGCTGATGTTTATACACCTTGACAGCTGTCACCCGGATGTGTCTTGGACAGGCGGGGTTCTCCTGTGCAGCATGAGTGACAGGGTGCCCACAGACCATGAAGAAAGGGAAGTGCAACTCACCAGTGGGTTCACAGAGTGGAGCTGGGAAGGAATTCAGAAGAGATAAGTACCAAGCAGCAAATCTTATACTACCCATACACAAAATTGAGCAATATGACCTCCTGCCCTCTTGTTCATCCCTCCCAATCTTCCTCCCTCCTTCACTCTCTTTAATCCTCTTTCCTTCCCTCCTTGTTTTCCCTCCCTTTCCTTCTTTCTCGCTATTATTTTCTCCACATTTCACATTATCCACAGAATGCTTGCCCACAAAATAACACAGAGATCTTTTTTCTAACCCTAAAGTAGTCTCCAAAAACTTTGACATCTGTGATTAGGAAATGGTGCCTTTGTTCTTAACTACTTAGCAGCTCCCCTTCATAGCCTCTCTGTCCCCCTTCCAACTTCATCTTGTCTCGAGTCCTGACAATTCAGTTCAGGACTCACTGACTAATGGATAACAACAGAATCAGACCAGGGTGTTCAAGGTCTCACTCAAAGCATGGGGGCCCCAACAGTAGATCAGAGGATGCTAAGGTCCAGAGAAGAAATTAGAATTTCTCCAAAGATTCTCTCCTATCCCAAGGATTAAACCACAATACTATAGTATAATGCTCAGGAATGAAAAATCCTGGGAAAGGTGCAGACTTTGTAGCTATAGAGCATAAATGTAAATCCTGCCTTTTGTCCTTATGAGCTATTTGACCTTCAGGAAAATGCTTTACCTCTCTGTTTTAGTTTCCTTAGTTTTTGTGAAGATCAAATGAGTTGCTACCCATTAAGTGCTTAAGACAGTGGCTAAAATTTATTTAGCAGTCAGTAACTATCACCTCATCATTATTATCTGTTTTAGCCTGTGTTTAATCTATGAGGTCTTCTTTTTTAAATTAAATGCTTATTAGGATAATTAATTCCTCAGGTAGCATAAAAGTCACATCTTAGAAACTGGATGGTGGTACAGCAGTAGACATGATGCTCTGTGAGGTTGCCTACCAGGGAAGGTTCAAAGTCCCATCTGAAGACCTTTCTGAATATGCCATGCATGCTCATGCCTATGGTGCCAGGCCAGCTGGAATTGGGGATGGATTGTGGTGTTGAGACTCTGTTGAGGTGCTATCTCTCTGTCTCTGTCTCTATTTCTGTGTGTGTGTGTGTGTGTGTGTGTGTGTGTGCATATCTCTCTTATGGAAGAAAGAAATAAACTTAAAAAAAAATTAAATTGGAGAAGACACCTTCATGGCTTCTGAGAACTAGTGATTTCAGGGGAATAAGCAAAATGAATATTTTCCACTGATAATTCAGCCTCCAGCCCACAAACTCGAGTGGACGCTCAGATTGAACTTCAAGTGTGGGAAGAAACACACCATCCATCAGATGACTAGAAATCACCACAGGGCCATAAGAAATATGGGAAAGCAAGAAAATACCTCTCGTCCAAGCGAAAAGGATAACTCCTCTTATCCACAGATAGTACAATGGAAATCATGGAAATGTCTGATAAAGAATTTAGAACATTCATAATGGCAAAGCTAACAGAGATGGAAGAGAAGGGAGACAATGAACTGCAGAAGAGAAAGGAGAAAGGAGCTGACAAGTTCATGGAGGTGAGGAAATTCTTGCAAGATCTGAAAGAGGAATTGCACACTTTGCAAAAGAATCAAGTGAAACTGTTAGAGATAAAGGCTATAATTCAGGAAGTCAAAATCTCCCTTGAAAATATTAAAAGCAGACTAGATCATACAGAAAATAGAATCTCAGACATAGAAGAGAAAATTACTGGACTAGAAAAATCCACCACAAAGACTGAGAAAATTGCCAAAAAATTTGAGAATAATATATGAGAAATACTAGATACTATCAAACATCCAAACATCTGGATAATTGGCATCCCAGAAGGCAAATAGACTCATAAGGGCATTGATAATCTATTCCATGAAATCCTGCAAGAAAACTTTCCAAACCTAGAGAGGCACTCAAAGATCAAGTCCCAAGAAATACAAAGGACCCCAAATAGAATCAACCCAAGAAGATCTTCTCCAAGACACATTATAGCCAGACTGACCAAAACCACAGACAAAGACAAGATACTAAGATTGGCGAGAGAGAAACGGCAAGTTACTTACAAAGGATATCCCATCAGACTAACAGCAGACCTCTCATCAGAAACAATGCAAGAGTGGTAAAATATATTCAAAGTGTCAAAGGAAAGGCAATTCCAACCAAGAATATTGTACCAGGCAAGATTATCCTTCATATGGAAAGAAAAGACAAGAACATTCTCACATAAACAAAACCTAAAAGAATTTACCAGCACCAGACCAGATCTCCAAGAAGTTTTCAAGGGAGTGCTATGTCAGGAAAATTAAATGCAGACACACAGAAATGAGAGTTCAAAAACTAAGAAAATGGCCAACTTAATCATAAGGACAAGTCTGGAGTTGAATATTATATCCCACAATTCAATTGGGAAGATCGAACCACAACAGAAGATAGATTAAGTACATGAGACTGAAGTGGTGAAACAGCATTCTGTGACTTTTAACTAAAATATTGCTGCTTTTCTTCTAGTCTTTGTTGTCTGGTTTTAAAAGTTTTTGTCCTGTCTTGAGCTGTCAGTAGGTTCATGTACCTACTATTTGAACAGAATACTAACCTGTTTCCAGGCTTTAAATTCTAAGCAAATTTCCTTACCAATTCAAAGCCGCTTTTCTCGAAATTACCAGCTGAACTTGCTATTGAAAGTAGTTAGATTATTTAAGAAATTGTGTGATCAATAAAATGTGGGAGGAAAAGGAATGGAAGACAACTGTAGACACCAGAGAAGAGGGTGGGAAAGGGCAGAGGGTCAGACATAGGGATATATATATATGAAACTAGAAATGGAAAATTATTGATGATAACATACATGATTAAGCAACTATGCAGTATATTCTAGATGGGAAACCACATTTTGTATGCTGTGATGATGCTAAGGTGATGAATGTAAATTAATTAATTAAATAAAAAGTTTCAGGAGAAAAAAAAATTTAAATTGTATTTCATGTATTCATCCATAGACCAAATAAGTCTGAGCTCTGACTACAAGTCAGGCTATTAGGTGGGGCATTGGGGTTTCAGGAGCTCACATGTACAGCAGTCCTTGTTGTCAAGAGATTTACATTATAGCAGAAGAAAACCAGTTAAAATACTGGAGCCAGCGGATAGTATGCAATTACATTGCTGGATTCCCACATGGCTGACCACGTTCAAGTCACAGACCTGGTAGCTTGAAAAGTCACACTGGGGGGACCAGCAGTTAGAGTAATGGCTATGTCGCTGGACTCCCCTGTAGTTGACCGTGGTTT
>NW_006160143.1:89103-131072 GCF_000334495.1 Tupaia belangeri chinensis
GGGCACGTGTGTGTGTGTGTGTGTGTGTGTGTGTGTGCCCAAGAGGAGAACTGAAGAGAAGGGATTGTGTCATGGCTATCCCCCCTCGGGGGTGATTTCTTGCTTTCTGTCTCTCTGTTTCTCTCTGTCTGCCTGGCGAGAGCACACGTCCTATAGCAAAAACCTCTCCGAAAAAAAAAAAAGAAAGAAAAAATAGAAAATCACACTAAGAGCCCAAGATCCAGGAAGGAGAATGGAGGACAAGGGGTTGTGGTGTGGTTATCCCCCTTGGGAGATGATTTCTCAATTTTCCTCTCACCATCTCTCTTTCTCTCTCTGGTGAGCACACACATCCTAAGGAAAAGAACCTCTTAATTAATTTTAAAAAAAGATACATTATATAGTTTTGGGGAGTGATTGGTACTGTAGGAAAAATAGAGATACAGAGATACAGAGTACTTTATAATCTTGACTATTTAAATAGATTCCATTTGAGTTGAGACCAGGATGAGATTAGGGATAAAGCTTTCTGAATAATCAGGAAAAAGTATCTCCTATAGAGAAATCAGGTAATACAAAGACCTTGAGGTGGGACTGACTTGACTGAGGGAGAATGAGGAGCAAAGTGCACCTGGAGTTGACTTTGTGGAGGGACAGAGGTAGACAACGTGAGTGTGAGAAGTAGGCATGGACTGTCATGGCAGGCTTTGTGGACTTGGCAACAGTTTCAGATTTCGTTCTACAGGTGATGCAGAGCTCTGGACATTTGTGACTTTATTTACATTTGTCAGGTCCCTCACACTTTGAGAAAAACAGATTAGAGAAATCCAAGAGAAACAGGGAGGTGTTAGTGGGAATTTAGTCAAGAAGTGTGAGAATAATTACTCTTGAAATTAGGCAGTACTAATGCTGTAAAGTGGTCATCTTTCATTATAAAATTTGAGAGTAGAATCAATAGGAATTGTTTATAATTTTGATAGAATGTATAAAAGAGAGAGAGGAATAAGTATGAATCCTAGATTTTTAGCCACAGCAACTAGAAGATTGATAATGCATTTACTGAAATTAATAAGTAATGGGACGACATAGTTAAGTTTTGTGGTGGTGGTGGTGGTTCAAGTAGAACAAGAGCTCTGTTAAAGATACCCCAGACCTTCTCATATGGTCTCAGCCACGGGGAGCATTGTGTCACCACTGCATCACCAAGGCTGTCCCCAAGGTCCTGCATTCACAGGGGCCATGCCTTTGGTTTAGAGTCACATTCAGCTGCTCAGGCACAGATAGGAAGCGTGCAGAAAAGTGTGTTAATGAGGAGAGTGCTATGGGGGAAGAAGGAGAAGGTAGAGCCTAGGGAGTGTTGTAGTGATGGACTACAGAGTCCAAGCTGAGTACCATGAGAATTGAGCTCAAAAAAGAGTAGTCACTGATCATGGAAAAGTATCTGGGGAGTTAAAGACATGATGGAGAATGTGTGCTGGAGAAAGTCCCTATGAGTCTCATACAGCTATGGTCCCACTAGACATCACTAGACATAACATGTGGTAAGGAGGGTGGATACTGAAAACAAGGACTATGAAAGAGTAGCAGTTGCTGGTGATAAGTTCTACAGTTTGACAATAGCAATGGGGAAGGCAAAGAGGGAACAAGGGAAATGTGCTTTCTTTCCCTTTTCTACTTTTTAAAAAATTTGCCAGTGGGCATTAGAGAGAGGGAGAGAAAGAAAGCAATAAAGTACCCCACCCCCATGAGGCATAGCCACCTCACAATCCCTTCTCCTCCATTTCTGCCTCCTTCCAAAATCTTTGAGGTCAGTATCCACCCTCTCCACCACATCGTTTGTCTAGCTCGCTTTCTATGGCACTCAGTCTCCGACATGTCTTTAACTCCCCAGAATTACTTTTCCATTATCAGTTACTACACCTCATAAGCTCACTTCTCATAGCACACACCCAATCCGGGACTTGACCACCAGGCTATGGGCTGCCCCAGGAAATAATGTTGACAGTAAAATGGGTAAGAAACTGAGAGTCTAATCTATTATACAGATTAGCTTGATGGCTGTTGAAAATGCCAGGAACTAAGTAAGACAGAGTTTGTCTTACTTTCTGTAAGACGAAAACCAATGGCAGTTTCAAAAATCTGTCTTTCAAGTATCTGCTGCTTTCTGTCTGACTCTGAGCACTCAGCTGGAAATAGAAATCTGAGTATCCCTGAGCATCACCAGGAAGAACCTTAGCCCTAACAAGTCCCCACAGCCCTTCAAAAAGTGGAATCCCATGCGCTGGAGTCCCACACCCTGCTGGGCTGTCCGACTCACCACAGAGCAGCAGCAGGAGCCTCAGCAGCATGAGGACCGGGTAGAGGAGAGTAATGGAGATGCTGCTCACCCAAGACAGAATATACCTCAGAGTCGAGAGGCAGCAGCTTGTCAGAGGCTTGAGGAAGTCAGCATCAGTAGCTACCTTTCAGTACAAGTTTACAGAAATAGAAGAAGGAAGAAGAACCCTCAATGACCAATATCTATATCCTCTCTGATGGAGACTGAAAAAAACTAAAGATGCTTCTTTTATCATTTGGTTTAATTCTATAATGTGGAAATAATACACATCAGTATATGAGGGTCTTCTTCAAGAACTCAGGTATTGCAATGAAAGTTTCCCAAAGGCAGTTTCTGATTTTTTTCCCTTTAGAGATAGCATTACTCAGGAGAGAGACAGAGAGAGAAAGTGAGAAAGCACCTCCCATGGGACATGGTCATGCCCCAATCCCTTTTCTTCCATTTTTCCCGTTTTTTAGGATTTTGGACATGCACCTAGTGTATTTTTTAAGCCACAAGGTCCAAGACTTGAACCATGTGCTTTGTCAAGGGAAGTCCAGTTGCCTTAAGCACCACACCATGGAGCCAGCTTGGAAGATTCTGACTTTACTGAGTCTCATAGAGCTACGGTCCTTCTGAATTTCAAATGGCATATTTTTCAAAATTCAAAAGGAGGTCTCCTTGACTATGTTTAACTGACACATCTCTGTGTCTCTGCAGTTTCTATGAGAGTTGCACTAAGCAAACATGTCATTAAGCCAGGGACAGATGTGGCTGTCACCTAGGTTCTATGTAGTGTCTGACATTGTTGCATATGATGATTTGCACAGGATCAAGCTATTCACAGACATACAAGCTCCATATTGAAACTTTCAGTGTACCAGTGCATGAGCATGAAACAGTTGAAAAATAATCAGGGGGACCAGCAGTTAGCGTAATGGCTATGTCGCTGGACTTCCATGTAGTCGACTGTGGTTTGCGTCCCGGACTCGGTGGCTTAAAACTCACGCTGGGTGCATGTGCGTGCATGCCCAAGATCCCGAGAGGAGAATGGAAGAGAAGGAATTGCGGTGTGGCCATGCCCCCTGGGGGGTGATTTCTTGCTTTCTATCTCTCTATCTCTCTCTGTCTGTCTGGCAAGCGCACGTGCCCTATAGCAAAAACCTCTCCAAAAAGTATATACATATAATCAGGGATATGTGAAAATGAAATAATGGAAAATAAACATATAAATAGCTTCTGGGCATCTGGGAAGAGTTCACCATGAGTACTAATTCTGGCATTGTGATATTGCCTCTCCCTCCCCTCACCTCAAATCAGGATATCTGTAATCTCTCAGTTGCATCTTTTAGCACAGGGGTCCCAAACCCCCAGTACCAGTCTGTGGCCTGTTAGGAAGTGTGGATAAAGTGTCTTCCACAAAACTGGCCCCTGGTACTAAGAAAGTTGAGGACCACTGCTTTAGCATACTGGAGCTACCAGTTCTTGGCACTTGATGCTTTTATGCATTTCAGATTATAGATTAGAGTTGAGCATGCCATCTTGATTTTCTTCTTTTTAAATTTTATTTATTATTATTGTTGTGGCTTATACATTTGATCACTATACATCATTTGGTTCATAAAGAGAATTCACTCAGCATGAAATACACCTCACAGCAGTTGAATACTATACACGCTATCATCAACAGGTAATTAACCATTACTGTGTCCCACAAATGTCTTGCCTTTCTATTTCCCCCCCTAATTTCCTTCCCTATACTCTTCCCCTCTTCTACCATCCTTCTACACGATCTCCAGTTTTGAGCACATAGAATTAAGAATAGCCAGATAGGCACCGGCAGGCGGCATAGTGGTTAAGGCACTGGACCCCTATATGGCCAGCTGCAGTTCAAGTCCTGGACCTAGCAGTTTGAAAATCATACTGGGTGCATGTGTGTATGTGCCTGGAGAGGAATGAAGGAGACGAGCTTGCAGCATGGCCATCCCACTGAGGAGTGATTTCTCACTGTCCCTCTCTGTTTCTCTCTGGCAAGGCATACACTCTATGTCAAAAGCCTTAAAAAAAAAAAAAAAAAAAAGTAGGACAACATGATGGAAGCTAAACTAGGAGGTGACATGGAAAGATGTATTCAATAATGATATCCACATCCAGATAGCAAATCCAAAATTCTTCAGGCATTTTTTGGATTTTTTTTTTAATTCTCTGAGGCAAGGTGTTAGGTTGCCCATTTCACATCTTTCCATCTTTTCCTTATGTGCACTAATTGTTACGAACTCCCTCTTAATGACTGCTTTAGCTGTGCCCCCAAAATTATGGAAGCTTGTGTACTCATTATCATTGGTTTCCATGAATCTTTTGATTTTTGTCTTAATTTCTTCAGTATTTGTAAAGTAATTCAGGAGTAGGTTGTTTAGTTTCCATATGTTTGTGTATTTCTGTGAGTTTTTTCTGAAATTAATATCAAGTTTAAGTCCATCACGGTTGAAGATGATGTTGGGGGGGGAGGGGCAGGGAAGGATGGAACTCTCCTGATTCCAGTTAACATACCTGAGAGTTCCAAGAAGTGTGGAACAGTCTCTCTGCAGCTCCAGCTACCTGCTGCTAGGAAGTCCAAGATTAAGAAAAGAAATCAGCAGTCCATATGATGCGAAAAACTGGAGTGAAAATGGAGCCATTGCGGAGCCAAGCTAACGGCCCCAGGGAGATTGCTTTGCTGAATACAAGGCACTTAGACCCACACCTTTCCTTACAGGCTTGGGGAAGCCTATGCGGAGGGATAAGTTTGCCTAGTTTACAGTTTCAGGACCAAGGCAGAAAATTCCCATGGAGAACATGAAGCCCTCTAAACCTAGGGTTCCAAACTGGTTTTGTGTATATGTCTCTTTTCCATGGTTGTGGGTGTCCTAATTCCTGTTCCTTCACAAATACGATGGAATATATCAATATAATTAATTTTTGTATATTACTTTTGTATCCTCCCCAGATATGAAGGCTGTATATTATTTGTTAAGCTCTCTCATAATTTTATTTTAAAAATATAGGTGATACATGCATACTAAAAAATGTATTGGGTCATCGGGAAAGTCGTGACCCATTTTTGCATAGAAAAAATATGCCATGACTTTTCTGATGACACAATAGTATAAACATAAATTATGGACTAATTATGAATAGTCCATAATATGTATGTTCATGTTTATGAACATAAATATATTTTGTTCATATAAATGAATATAAATTATTATATACTGTGATAAAATAAAACATCATGAACCCACCCACTGTTCAGTTGACTAATATCAATGCATCTACTATCGCATGTACTTAGTATACCTTTCTTTACCGACTCACTAAATGTTCTCCAGAAGCAATTGCCATTCTGAATATCTTGTCTATATTTCTCTTATATTAAAATATCATCGTACTGAAATATAATTAATATACATCAAAATTAATCCATTAGAGCGTCATGCAACAATTTTTGACAAATGTGTCCACTGATGTAAATACAATCACAGTCACTATCTATAACATTTCCACCATCTCAGCAGCCTTCCCCGTACACCTTTCCAGGCACCCTAAACCTCCCAGAACTAGGCAACTGTTAGTCTGTTTTGCCACTACCAATTAGATTTGCTTATTCTAGGGTTTCTTGTAAGTGAAAATATGTAATGTTTACTCTTTTGTTCCTAAGGTCTTTCCTTCGGCTAATAATTTTTAGATTAATCTATGTATTATGAGTATATGCTATAAACATTCATGTGCAAGTGTCGAGTAAATACGTAAGAGCAGTTTTTTTGTTTTGTTTTGTTTTTGTTTTTGTTTTTGTTTTGTTTTTTTAAGATAGGGTGTGAGTTCTTGGCAGAAACAGACAGAGAGAGACAGTGAGAGGGAAACTGAGAAACCATCCCCTCAGGGGGTATGGCTATGCCACAATCCCTTCTCCTCTATTCTCCTCCTGGGATTTTGAGCACGCACAAGTCTAGGACTTGAACTGTAGTCAACTACACGGGAGTCCAGCGACCTAGCCATTACACCATCTGCTGGTCCCAATAATGTAGTATGTTTTTCTATGCAAAAATGCATCATAACTTTTCTGATGACCCAATATATTGATATTTGAATGTCAACTAAACCTAACATTTCTGGAACAAAGGTATTTTGAACATGACACATTATCTTGCTTATATATCACTGGATTTGATTTACTAATATTGTGTTACAAATTTTTAAAAATTCTGTAGGGTGCATGTACTTGCAGAAGAGATAGAGGGAGGGAATGTGAGAAAACCCTCCTCCTGCCCCCGAGAGAACAGTTATGCTGAAATTCCTTCTTCTTCATTCTCCTCTTGAGATTTTGGGTATGCATGCAAACAGGGCCAGCATGTGTTTTTAAACACTGGATTCTGGGAACCAGCAGTTAGCGTAATGTTTATGTCGCTGGACTCCCACGTAGTCGACCGCGGTTCGAGTCCTGGACCCGGTGGCTTAGAATTCACGCCAGGCACTTGTGCGTATGTGCCCAAGATTCCGAGAGGAGGATGGAGGAGAAGGGATTGCGGCGTGGCCATCCCCCCTGGGGGGTGATTTCTTGCTTTCTGTCTCTCTCTGTCTGTCTGGCGAGTGCACGCGCCCTATAGCGAAAACCTCTCAAAAACAAAACAAAACAAAACACTGGATTCCGAACTCAAAACACACAGCTGGCCATGTGAGATCTAGACTTCTCAACCACCACACCACTGGGTGGCCCAAGTGTTAGGAATTTTTAATCTTTGCTCATAAAAGATCTTATTCTGTGGTTTTCTTTTCTTGTAATGGCTTTATCTGGCTTTAACGTCAAAATGGAGTGCAAAGAAATCGCCCTAGCTAGGGCTTGTCATAGTAAAGATGAAACATGTCAAGCAAATAAGCAGTTTAATAAGAAAGTGTCAAGAAGGGACCACATTTATTCTAATAACTCACCTTTCTCTAGAAGATGTAGAGTCACTGACCCAGTAAGGGATGTGCCAGAGACAAGAACCAGGCAAGCATGCTACATTATAATCTGGATAATATTGTAAAGGAGAAGAGGACAGTATATGCATTATATTTTTGAGAGAGGATCAAAAATTTCTAGATTATATAAAGAGGAAACTGAGACATTCAAAATTCTAACAAGGTAAATGGAGATGAAATTTGATTCAGGAGGTGGTGAGTGCAAGAGTGTGGAGGAGAGGAAAAGGAGGGGATGAGGGAAGGAGAGGAAGGTGGAACGAATTCTATCACTGGAGTTCCACTATCAGGACAAAATTTTTTGCAAGTCTATGGATCTGGAGTTTCTGGGGGAAAGTAGGACTTTTTGCTCCATGAAACAGTGATTAGTATGCAGAGATAATCTGAACTCAGATGCAATAGTCCAGAGGATGATGTACCACTGGTCATACCGAATCAGCTGGGCTTGTCTTCTGTAAGGGAAGCTGTGATGGTTATTTTATGTGCCAGCTTGGCTAAGCCGTGATGTTGTTATGTGGTCAAATATTATTCTGGATATTTCTAGGAGGATTTTTTGGGGGATGGTTTATTTATCTTTATTTTTTCCATGAGTGAAAGAGACAGAGAGAATAAGGGGTGGTACCCCAAATAGGGTTTTGATGCCATGATCTACCCCAGTTTCAGCCAGCTCTGGATCAGGAGCATACACATGGCCGGTGTAGTCAGGGAGGCCCTGAGATGAGAACCTGGAGCTTTCTCTTACCAGTCTTGCAGAGCATTACATTTTACCACTGCGGTACTATCCAACCCTGATATTAATATTTAAATTACTGGACCTATGAGTGAAGCAGGTTGCCTTCCCTAATGCAGGTGGGTCTCATCCCATCACCTGAAGGCCTGAATAGAACAAAAAAACTGATAGTCACTGAGATAGAAGGAATTCGTAGAACACAGCCTTCAAATTTAAACTGCAGCATCAGCTCATTCTTGATCTCCAACCTGATCTCTGGCCCAGCCTGCAAATTTTGAACTTACCAGCCTTCATAATCACATAGGTCAACTCCTTAAAATAAACCTCTCTCTCGGGACCAGCAGTTAACGTAATGGCTATGTCACTGGACTCCCCTGTAGTCAACCGCGGTTCGCGTCCCAGATCCGGTGGCTTAAAACTCACGCTGGGTGCGTGTGCATGCATACCCAAGATCCCAAGAGGAGAACAGAGGAGAAGGGATTGCAGTGTGGCCATCCCCCCGAGGGGTGATTTCTAGTTTTCTGTCTCTCTGTCTCTCTCTGTTGGTCTGGCGAGCGCACGCGCCCTATAGCGAAAACCTCTCCAAAAAAAGAAAAAAAAAAAAGAAACCTCTCTCTATATATATATAGATGATAGATAGATAGATAGATAGATAGATAGATAGATAGATAGATGATAGATAGATAGATAGATACACACACACACGCACACAGAGTCCCATTGGTTCTCTGTCTCTGAAGCATCCTAATATAGACACTAATGAACTTTGAGAGAGGAATCTTCATTCCTGTGTTTTATGAATAAAGATAATGTGAACCATAGAGAAGAAACTTATTTAAAGTTGTTGTAATAGTTTGGGTTACTGCTCCCAACTATTGCCTCTCTTCAGATAAGAAAACGATGCATACAATGAGAGAATTCTCATTGTCAGCTGAATTTCTCAAGTACCCTTTGGGAAAAGTGAATGTTCCTTATTTATAGGCTTTTGGCTGGGCTAAGTGACATGCTTTGGCGAAAGGGATGTAAGTCCAAGCCATCTGAGATATCTAATAAGGCAGTTAATTGTCGTTTCATGACTTGGCTTGATTTCTCCTTCAGCCTTCATCTTAGAATGAAAACAGTTGCAGGAAACCTGAGCTCAGTCCGCAACCTAGACCCAAACCCAGCTGGAGCCCTCTGAGGCAGAATATCTTCAGCTGACCTGCAACCCTCAGATTAGCCTGGTCATGAAATGAAAGTTTATATTACAAACCGTGAAATACTGGTGTGGTTTGTTACATAGCAAACACAGCAAAAGGTAGCACAGTCACACAACAGATTCATGGCTGGGCATAAATTATTCCTTTGATTTCATGTTGGAAATAGTATTAATATTTAATAAATAATATTCATTTATTTACTGAATCTCTGCTATGTGCTGTTATGGGTACACATTCTCTACTCCCTATATTTTAAAAAATGGAGTGATATTTCTCTTTATGCCTCAAGAAGTAAATTATCAAAGAGATGCCACTTATTTGATGGATGATTTGGCCCTAGAGACACAAAAATGAGTCTTCTCAAGGTTAGAATAGTGTTTCAGCCTCTCTCTTTGTCAAATTATAAAATTTAATAATAATAAATAAAATTAAAATAAGTAATTCTTTTAAAAAAGGTTAGAATACTGAGAAGGAACACATCAGAGGTAATCCCTGATTATCTAATGAGGAAATGACTTCATGAATTAATGAAGTCTTTTCTTTTTTTTTTTTTTGGAGGGGTTTTTTTTTTTTTTTTTTTAGAGGTTTTTGCTATAGGGCGTGTGCGCTCGCCAGACAGACAGAGAGAGTCAGAGAGACAGAAAGTGAGAAATCACCCCCAAGGGGGAATGGCCACGCCGCAATCCCTTCTCCTCCATTCTCCTCTCGGCATCTTGGGCACACACGCACATGCACCCGGCATGAGTTTTAAGCCACCGTGTCCAGGACTCGAACCATGGTCAACTACATGGGAGTCCAGTGACATAGCCATTACGCTAACTGCTGGTCCCCTGAATTAATGAAGTCTTAAAGAGACACAGTACTCTTTCTTCACTCAATCTACTGACTAACATCCTGCTCTCATCCTGAAACATTCTCAGGAATACATCCAGAAATAATGTTTAGTCAAACATCTGGGCACCTCACAACTCATTCAACTTGACACACAAAATTAACCATTACAAGTCTACCTCTTGTCAACTTGGCACCCATCCCCATCTCTTTAAGCCATAATTATTCTCCCAGTAAAGACAATACCATGGTCATCATTCAACCTAGCTTAATAAAAATATCTTGCATAGAACTGAAAACACAATAAGCTGTAAGTCCCTAAAATGTACCCCAGAAAATGAGATAAAGCTCTTGAATGATGTTTGTCCTTTTTTATATCCCAGAGTTTCAACATTATAATGTAAAATTACCAATACTTAAATATTATGGTAAGTTAACATGTTATGTACACAGTAAAGGAATAAGATAGAGGAAAAGACAGATATTGTATATATGTCAAATATCTTTGTTTTCTTCTCTCTCATATATATATATATACACACAAATATATTTACAACAAAATAAAGAAATATAACTTATAGTCATCATTTCTGCAATTGATCACATGGTCATAGCTGATATTTGTACCTACTTTCTTTCACTAGCCATTTTGTAGTCTCTTTGCCTTCAGAAGCTCTTCAGCTGGTCACCATTCTTACTCAGAGATAGGTAGTGGGGTTGGCATATACCTGCATTCCTGAATGGCTTGGGACATTAGTAGCCCTGTGTGGAGTAAGTTGTGGCTTTTCATTGATCTTAATCATAAGACACGGTATTAGTATGAGGCGCCCTAAGAAATCTCCTGTATTTCAGACATTTGTTCCTTATCTTTTACATGGACTGGGACTAGGACTAAAATAGACAACTGAAGGGTCTAATTCCCCTTTTAGAAGTCTGAATGACTTGCCCCAGCCACCACATTAACTCCCTTCTTTACCTGTTGATTCAGAGGCAAGAGGAATTCAAAATGGCTAGGTGGCCGTCTTAACTTTGAGTTCAATGAAATTGTGAGAAGTGAGTGTGCGGACCCAGGCTAGAGACAGCCTTAGAACCTGCACACTCCATTCATTCGCTCCAGGTGCCATTCCCTCTTGCTCCCAACTTCCACCCTGCCTTTCTTCCCAACTGTGGCATGGCAGAAGTGAGTGTGAGGACCAAGGCTTGAGACCACCTTGGAATCTCTACTTTCTCCTGTTCATCACAGACTTTATAGTTTTCTGAAGCACGCAACTCATACTTTCTTTCTCAGTTCATTGGAATTGTTGTATCTCCCAATGGAGGAATTCTGCCCTTTAGAATTAAATCCTCAAAGCTAGTCAAGTATAACGTCACAGGACTAGAAAGCAAACATCTGGGTAATAGTCCACTAGTGAGTAGGTAATAGTGAATAGTGCCACTCTCGTTTCCACCCCTTAATTAATGGACGCATGGAAACTGACTATAGGACAAATAGCACCATATGTTAAATGCTAATTAAAGGCATATATAGTTTTCTTGAGAACTTCATTCCAGCCCTGTATGGTATTGCCGCCTGGCTAGCACTGTAACTGAACCTTCTAGAAGTCCTCCCTCCATTATATCAAGCCAGCTACTTCAGGATGGTGGGGAGCATGATAAGACCAGTGAATTTCATGAGCACAGGCCCATTGCTGCACTCCATTTGCTGTAGAGTTTCTTGATGAGAAGCAATGTTGTGTGGAATACCATTATGACAAGTAAGATGTTCTGTAAATCCAAGGATTATAGTTTCAGCAAAAGCATTGCACGTAGGGAAGGCAAATCCATATCCAGAGTAAGTTGGCCATTTTCTTAGTTTCCCAACTCTTATTTCTGTGTGACTGTATTTAATCCTCCTGGTATAGCACTCCCTTGAGAACTTCTTGGAGATCTGGTCTGGTGTTGGTAAACTCTTTCAGGTTTTATCTGAGAATGTTCGTGTCTTTTCTTCCCAAATGAAACATAATCTTGCTGGGTATAGTATCCTTAGTTGCAATTGCTTTTCCTTTAAATGCTTTGAATATATTTTCCCCTTCTTTCCTCACTCTCATTGTTTCCAATGAGAGATCCACTGTCAGCCTGATGGGATATCCTTTGTAGGTAACTTGACGTTTCTCTCTTGCCAATCTTAATATTTTGTCTTCATCTGTGGTTTTGCTCAATCTGGTTATAATGTGTCTTGGAGAAGATCTTCTTGGGTTGATTCTATTGGGGGTCCTTCGTGTTTCTTAGGACTGGATCTTTGAATGCCTTTCTAGGTTTGGAAAGTTTTCTTCCAGGATTTTATGGAATAGATTGGCAATGCCCTTATGGGTCTCTTCCCCTTCTGCTTTTAATACTTTCAAGGGCAGTTTTGACTTCCTGTATTATGGGCAGTTTTGACGTCCTGTATTATAGTCTTCATCTCTAACAGGTCCATTTGATTCATTTTTATAGTGTGAATTTCCTCTTTTAGATCTTGCAAGAATTTCCTCACTTCCTGAAGCTCGTCAGCTCCTTTCCCCTGTCTCTTTGGCAGTTAATTGTCTCTCTTCTCTTCCATCTCTGTGTACATTCTAAATTCTTTATCTGACATTCCCATGAATTTCATCATACTGTCTGAGGATAAAAAAGAGGTATTATTTTTCCTTGGAGGAGAGGTATTTTCTTGTTTTTCCATATTTCTTGTGACCCTGAGGTGATATCTAGTCATCTGATGGATGGTGCATTTCTTCTAATTCTTGAAGTTCAATCTGTGTGAGAGGTATGCAGGAGGAGTTGATCTGCAATCTCTCTTCCATTCTGTTCTCACTCTTTGTGCATCAGAATCAGTGGGAATAGAGAAATATTATTTTATTTTATTGCTACAGGGCACATGCACTCCCCAGAAAGACAGAGAGAGACAGAGCCACAGAAAGCGAGGAATCATCCCTTGGGGGGATGGCCACACTGCAATCCCTTCTCCTCCATTCCCATCTTGCGATCTTGGGCATGCACGCACACGTGCCCAGTGTGAGTTTAAGCCACCGAACTGGGACTCGAACTGCGGTTGGCTACATGAGAGTCCAGTGACATAGCCATTATACAAACTGCTGGTCCCAAGAATTGAGAAATATTCTGAACCTAATTATATTCAGATGTTTAGATCCTGTTCACTTGGACTGTCTAGACACTTACTGTGTAGGAGTAGAAATAAGTGAGGAAGAAGTCTCAGCAGAAAATCTTCATTTTAAGTCTCTGAAAGCAATATTTCACAGCTGAAGTTCAAGATCCATGTTCCCTCCCCCCATACCCCTTAAAAGAATAAACTTGAGGCTGGTTCTGGTTGCAACTTTTCTATCAGAGAAGCTGTGCCCACCTGATCCTAGCTTTTCTATACGTGTGTGTCTTTGTGTATTTGTTATTGTGTCTATTTCTAATCCACAGTCTTCCCTACTCAAAAAAAAAAAAAAATGAACAGGTCCCGGCAGAAAATGATGCTTGTGGTAATATCCTTGATTTGTCAAATAATAAAATAAAATAAGAATATAAGAGCAAATGTCCCCAACCTCATCAGTTTCCCCATACATCCCCATTCCAATTTACTCCTATTATTTCTCAGCCAGTGCCTGCTTTTAACAGTAGACATTGTGCAAGCCTGGGGGTTTAACTTGAGTTGAAATTCAGTTAGTGGCACAATAAGTTTCTACATTTGATTTTCAGCAATCTTAGCCCTGTAGCTACAGGAGATGAAAGTCTTTGTCAGGGCATACAGAATTGTTAAAATAATTTGAAGTTTTGAACTGGGAATTCAAATCCCTGAGCTCATTCTTTTCCTCTGCCATCTTGTCTAGTAACATTAGGAGTAACCAACCAACCTCATTCAATTCATTAGTTTCCCCCAGATGTTCTAAAGTGTCATATCATCCCACTCTCTTTCTTTCTTCTTATAAGTGGTTGATTATGAATATCAGTGCAGATATTTGTTTTCAATCTCTTACCAATTTATACTGTGGAATATCAGTACTATCTTTACTATTGTAAATAAAGTCCTTAGCATTTTAAATCTAATCAGGGTAGAGAGTCAGTTCCAGAAACCCCAAAGCCAATTTAGAAAACTTATCATAGAAATAGGAAAAAATGGTTCTGGACTTATGTGCTCTGATTTATTTCTATAAGGAGTTGACTCATGCAATTATGAAGGCTGTGAAGTCCCACAATCTACTGATTGCAAGTGTGAGATCCAGGAAAGTCAGTGGTGTAGCTCCAATCTTTGTCCAGTTGCCGTAGACCTAAGAGAGTTGATGGTGTACATTGTAACCTAAGTCAAAAAGCCTGAGAACCAGGGAAGCCAAGGGTAAGTGCCTGCCTAAGGGCAGGAGAAAATCAATGTCCAGCTCAAGCACTCAGGTAGAGCAATTTTTCCGTATTCCAACTTTTCTTTCTATTCAGGCCCTCAATAGGTGGATGATATCCACCCACAACAGGGAGAACAATCTGTGTTACTCAGTCTTCTACTGATTCAAATGCTAGTATCAACTGAAAATGTTCTCATAGACACACCTGGTATAATGTTAATATCGTACATCCAGTGGCTCAGTCAAGAAGACATAAAATTAACCACCACAGGTAATTTCAGGGGAGCCACAGAGAGGGAGATAAATGACCATTTCAGACCTCAACCTGGGGATTTGGGAGGTCACATAAGGACTGGAGTCACTTAGTTGCAAACCCTAATCGATGAGTAAAATGCCACCATCACATTCAGTTTTTGTTATTACAACTTTATTAGCTTTTCTTGTTCTATTCCCTTCTCAAACCTTTCACGTGGGAATCCAGTGACGTTAACTGCTATGCCATCTACTGGTCCCAATACATATCTCCTGCTTGAAACACCTTCTGTGTTTGTCTGCAAAGATACCATGGAGTCGTGTTTCCTCCTGCTTCACTGTCTTCTCCACCTGTGGTGGACAGGTCTTGTGCGTGCTGACAGTGTTCCATTTCAAGTGCACACGTGTCTTAGTTTTTCTACGGATAGTTTGTTCAGTCTATGCACAGGGCTTACCACCAATAAGCAACCCTTAGTCAATGAGCTATGGGAACTGGTAGATAAATACTTGATTTTTAAAATAAATAATTACTTATTTATTTTTATTTATTATTATTATTTTTCAATTTGACCAGAGAGAGACAGGGAAAGTGAGATGAAAAGTGAAAAAGCAAGCCACCAGGTCTGCAAACTGTAGTTAGCCATATGAGAGTACAGTACCTTAACACCACGTCACCTGCCAGCCCCCAAATTTTTGAAGTGATTTTTACACAGTGCCTCAAAAGATTCCCCCAGTGGGATGGAGTCCCAGATGCCCACAGTAGTAGCAGCTCATTAATGCTCCCTTTGTTGGATGGTATTCCTTTCCTATTCACTTTCCTTACATGTATTTCCAGGGATAACTACACAGCAGAAAACCTGCACCCAAGTTCCTGTCTCAGGGGAAACCAAGTTAAATGTCCTTGGATTTTTTCTCTTTTCAGTCTCCTCATTTTCTTGTGATCGAAGGGCTCCAGTCTCATAGTTTTGAATACCACAGATACGCAATGATTCCTAGACTGTATCCCCTAAACTTTCACTTAGCATCTCTGCACGCAGTTCTAATAGATATCAGATGAAATGTGTCCAAAACAGAGTATCTGATAATTCCTCTTCCAGAAACCTCCTCTTCTGAAAAACTTTACAGTTTAGTAACTTTGGTGTGTTTGAGAGAGGGATAGAGGGGCTGTTATAGGAGAAGAAGAGGAGAACATGCATATTTGTGAGTGCTGACAGTCACTGTCACTATGCAAATCGTTTTAAGCTCTGAAATACTGTTTGGTTCTCTCCACATTGGACATGAGAACAACCACATGAGAACAGCCACAACCTTTTTTTCTGGACAGTGCTAACTGGCCAATGTTAACTTTGTTGTTCAGCTTTTACTTTCCACCATTTATGACACATTCTTACTAGACTCACTAACACTACCTGTTAGGCTACTGTCAAGTCTTATTTTGGAGGTGGGATTTCCCCAGTGGAATCTCCTCCAAGAGCTGTTACTTTTGTTTTATTAGTTCCCAGGGGTCTTACTGGGGTGAAATTTTACAAAAGAAATTTTAATGTAGAAGCTAAGAGGAAATCAAAGTTGTGTGTGTGTGTGTGTGTGTGTGTGTGTGTGTGTGTGTGTGTGTGAAATTCTAGCCTTGTTCTGTTTTACTGAGCACAAAGGGGTTTTTCAGTAAGTCATTCAAGGCAGTTAAGCATGGCCCTAATTCCAGGTACCAAGTAAAAGAAAGGATCCTAGTCTGCAAAGAAAATGAGAAAGACCTGTGGGAACTTATCAGAAATAGGTAACATCTCTCTTCCATATATGTATTTACATATATACATATCAGATGAAATATACATATAAGTACATATAGATATTTGTATATAGCAGTATACATATATGTATATGTGTGGATATATATATATATATATATGTGAGTGTATGAGTGTACTTGTGTGTGTGTGTACGTGTGTGTGCGCACACCAGAGAGAAATGAGAAAGAGAAAGTGCCCCCAAACGGGGTGTGGTCATGCTGCAAACCTTTTTCCTCTATTATTCTTTCCTGTCAGAATTTTGGGAACACATGCGCCTGGTGCGTTTTTCAAGCTACCAGGGCTAGGTTTTGAACTGTGGTTGACCATGTGGGACCTGGCTCTCTTAATTGCTGAGCTACAGGACTACCCTGGCAAATTTTCTTTGAGTAGAAAGGTAGGTCCCAAAATGTTAGTTAAGGCATTTTCTTTTCTTCTATAACACTAGGTTTCTCCATCTATTTTCCTGTATTAGCCCTTAAATATTCATTCAACTGAACGACAATGGAACAGTTGTTGAGGAAATAGGAACACACTCTAGTGTCATTAATAGCTATGGAATCCCACAGCCAGTATACAAGACTCTAGCTCCCTCTGTCAGCAGGCTCTCATATTTTTCTTTGTTACTTCTTTCTTTCTTTCATATTTAAGTCTTGATTCTTTTTTTTTTTTTTTGCTTGCCTCAAGTGCATAGTCCCCAAATCAGTTGAGAAAATTATAATATGTTCTGATTGACATGAGGCACAACCTCAAATCTCCTCAATTTCTTTCATCCACTTTCTTAACTTCTCTGTAGTAACAATACATTTTTCCCTAGACAAATTAAAATACAGTTATGAGATTCCTCTTGCTAAATATCAACTATGTTGGTAGGTTCTACAGGGATCAGTAGTAAAGGCGTTTTATTGAGGCAATCAGAGGATGAAAGTTTTTTCTTTTCTCTCATTCTTTCTTTTTTTTTTTTTTTTTTTTTTAGAGAATTTTTTTGCTATAGAATGCATGTTCTTGCTGGGGCAACAGAGAGAGAAATTGAGAAATCATACCCCAGGGAGGAGGATGGCCATGCCACAATCCTTTCTCCTCCATTCTCCTCTCAGGATTTTGGGCATGCATGCATGCACGCCCGGCATGAATTTTAAGCCTCCAGTCTAGGACTGTGGTCAACCATGTGGGAGTGCAGCACCTTAACCACTACTCTACCTGCTGCCCCTGAAACATTTTTATTCTAAGTGGCATGAAAGGGTCTAGGATTACAGAATTCTGCTCTGCTACTGAAAGGATAGTCTATTTTCACCAAGAAACAGCAGAGTAGTGAGGTGTTACTATTTGTTGTGATCATCTGAAGTTTGAGAATAGTTCAAAAAGAGGCTATGTTTTCTCCTAAGTTCCAAAAACGTGTTGACCCACCTTCATTTTCAAAGGTTCCATGTGTTGTTTTATTCTTTTCAGGTTTACACGCATAGATCTCACCTTGGTAATGGCCTGTACAGTTGATCAAAGTGACAGGCCTGAGGATTCTAGGCAGATTGAGAAGAGGTGGGAAGGGTCAGAACCAATGCTGAGGAGTCAGCAGTGCGCACAAGGTGAATGGTAGCTCATCTCCCCCAGCAAGAAGAAACTCAAAAACCCATATTCACAAGGCAATGATGGAGGTGATTGGCTCTGATGGCAATACAGAAACAGTGTTCAGAGTTCCAGGGGTAGGGAGTGGTGGCTGAAGCCTGAGGCCCAGTGTGAGCACTGGGATAATCCAGGAGGACACAAAGGTACTTGCAGGGGTCAGGGAAACCAGGATACCAAGAAGACCAGGATACTATTCTGTAAAGAAAAGAGGAAAATGTGTAAGGATGGAGATAGACCAGAAGGGATTATTCCATGTAAGACCAAATCAGCTAAGGAAGACTGGGGTCCAGAATAGGAAAGAGGAAGCTACACGCTTTCTCACACTGATGTGAGCCAGGTCAGAATCTGGTGCAGAATCTGGGGACTTATTCAGCCAGTCTCTGTGTGAATCACAGTCTTCACACATATTAAATATGTCTTATCTTCACTTAATTGCAGAAGTCCTTAAAGTTAATTGGAAAGGTGTCTCCCTATTTACAGGTAAAGGTACTTAATTCAGAGCAGGTAAGTGGCTATTAGAAACTGTACAGCTTCAAAGTAGCACCAGTGGGGTTCAACCCCTACCTGAGCTTCTGCCACTAAATTCATTCTTTTCTGAGCACCAACTGCTCCCCATACCTCTTGGTCGACTATTAGCTCTTGTCTAGTTCCAGAGTTAGTTGTTCAGCCAAGTAGCCCTACACAGCCAACTCCCAACTCTAAGTACACAACCTGGAACTCTCTTATGTTAGCCACCCAGGGGCAGCCCTTGAATTTCTTTGCCCAAGTTGTTGCAGGATTTTCCCCTTCATTTCCCTAAAGAGGTTTTGGTTTAAGTCTGCCATGCCAGTCTCTCTGATAAGACTCATGGACATACTCAAAGAGCCTCTGACCATAGACCTGCTCTCACAGGCTCACTTAAAATGTAGGAAGTAATGGGACCAGCAGTTGGCTTAATTGCTATGTCACTGGACTCCCATGTAGTCAACCATGGATCAAGTCCCAGACTTGGTGGCTTAAACTCATGCCAGGTGCATGTGCATGCATGCTCAAAATCCTGAGAGGAGAATGGAGGAGAAGGGATTGCCATGTGGCCATCTCACCAGTGGTGATTTATTGCTTTCTGTCTCTCTGTCTCTCTCTGTCTTTCTGGCGAGCACACATGCCCTATAGCAAAAACCTCTCCAAAAAATAAAAATAAAAACAAATAAATAAATAAAATGTGGGGAGTGACAACAAATAGAATGAGGTGGGACCATTGTCCATAGTTTAAACAGGATTTGAGGGTTGGAGGATCATCTAAGAGAATTAATACTGAGTTGGGAGTAAAGACTATTCATTATAGTTCTTTTATATGATTTGAAAACTATTTTTATGATTTTGGATATTTGCTTATTTTCTCTAACTTTCACTTTCTTCCTGTTTAATAAAAGTATTGATCTGATACTTTCCTAAATACCTTTGGTCTCATCTTCAATAACTCTGTGGTTTTACTTATTACATTACCCATGTACCTGCTTTTCCTCCCTCCCCCATAAAAAGGAAACCTACTAGAATGCCCGTCGTATCCTGGAAGTAAACCTGGAGCAGGTGATGACTGTGGGCAGCTCTATCACACTGTAGAGCTACCCTTATCCCCTCTTCCTCCATTGTCCTCATGAACTCCATCCATCTGTAGGACTTACCAGAGCAGATCACAGCCACATCTTCCTTGTGGCTGCAGTCATTAAACCCCCAAAACCTGTGCTGGCACTGCTCCAGAGAGAGCTCCTCCCCTGAACAATAGACGTCATCCAGCCAAATGCGTCCAACCCCCAGGCCATAGGTTTTCCGGGCTTTGGGGGATGGAGAGAGGGGGGCTCCACAGCCCAGCTGCTTGCAGACCACTTGGTCCTCCTTCTCTCCCCAGCCGTCATCACAGACAGAGCCCCACACACCCTTGTGCAACACCTCCAGTCGCCCGGAGCAGAGGCTGTCTCCTCCTACCAACTTCAAGTCAAAGGCCTCTGCAGGGTGGAAGAGAAAGATGGGAGTTGGAGAAAAGAGCAAATAGAAAAAATAATATCATCTACAGCCTCACCCAGACCTCATCAGCACTTGAAACTCTCCATATGTGTTTCTGGGATTAGAGTGCCTTCCCTAGGTCTTCATCAAGTTCAAGACCCTGTGGCCCTGATCTGTTTCCTTAACTAGGATCTTTTCATTTCTCCATCTATTTCATAAACCTGATATCTGTAAATGTCCCTCTAGTATTTTTTTAATTGAAGAACTTAAAAAATACATGGAATGACGTGACCTGTCCCTGTTATATAAATGTCAATGTAATAACACTTCGTATCATTGTATGAACTTAATATTATTTAAAGCTTCATATCATTTAAAACATTTTTAAAGACAAAGGCAAGTATTATTATATCCATGCTAAAAACAAGATAATCGATGATCAGCATGGTAAAATAATTTTGCAAAGCTTGCCTGGTGCATCAGTAGTTCTCCATAAATCTTGTTTAAATGGGATTTTATTTAGGCAAATCCGTGAATGAACCTGGTCTCTGAATTCAGAGGCATTACCTTCACATTCAACCCAGGTGTCCTCATCATGGGTACAGCTGATCTTCCCCCAAGGTCCAGAGGGGCAGTCCTGAAGGGTTGCTTCTTGTCCCGAGCATGACATCTGGCTTAGCCAGATGGGTCCTTGGCCCTGGGTAGCCTTGCTGCAGCATCTTTTGGTCAACACGGCCCGCCCACATCCTAGCTGCCGGCATGCCACCTTTGCATCCTGGAGGTTCCAGCCTGCTTTGCATACAGTGCTCCACTGGCCCTGGTGTCCCACCTCCAATCGCCCCTTACAGCGCCCAGGGCCATCAGCCAGCCTCACGCTCTCTAAGACTGGAGGTATAGAGCTCTCTGGATCTGGAAAGAAAGAAAGAGAAAGTATAGAGGACTTGACAGTGGTATAGCCCTAAAACCCAATACTCTGCCAGGTTGACTACATGGGAAGATTTGGTTTTACATCTAGAGACTCCCTGCTGGGCATATGCATGCTCACTATTAAGGGCTGGCTGAAGCTGGGGGTGGATTGGGGCATTAAGACCCTGTTGGGAATGCTGTCTCTCTCTTTTCCCATCTCTTTCATGCATGGGAGAAATAAATAACTTTAAAAAAAAAAAAGAGGAAGTGATCATTTCTTTCAAGGGGCTCAATGTACAAATCTCTCAGCTCCTGGAGTTTCATGATAATGTATACTAGAGAGAGCTTAGTACTGCCTAATAGACACTTGCTGAAAGAATGAGTGAGTGTATTATATATTTCAAAATAACTAGAAGAAAGCATTTTGAATGAGCTCACCACAAAGAAATGATAGTTATTTGAGATGATGAGTATACTAAATATCCTGATTTGATCATGAAACAACTTATACATATATCAAAAGATCACATCATACCTCATAAATATGTGCATAAATAATAGATGAGTGAATCAATGAAATTAAATTTTTAAAAATTACTTATGGTTTTTTTTTTAATGAAAATAAATTTAAGTTTAGGTTTTCAGTTCCAGGTTGAATCAATAATTATTTCTGTAGCATATTTAATTTTCCCAATTATTTTCACATTTAACTTTTCATTTGTTCATCACAAAAGGTTGGTTGAGAGGATCAGCAGGTGGTGTAACGGCTACGTTGCTGGACTCCCATGTAGTCGACTGTGGTTCAAGTCCCAGACCTGGTGGTTTAAACTCACATCAGGCATGTGTGCATGTGTGCCCAAGACCCCAAGAGGAGAATGGAGGAGAAGGGATTGTGGTGTGGCCATCCCCCCTGGGGGGTGGTTTCTTGCTTTCTGTCTTTCCGTCTCTTTCTGGCAAGGGCATGTGCCCTATTGCAAAAACTTCTCAAAAAAAAAAAAAAAAAGAAAGGTTGAGATTTTATATATATGTGTGTGTGTGTGTGTGAGTGTGTGTGTGTGTATAACCTTTTGGGTTAGTGTTGATATTATAAACCAAGCATCCAAGATTACTTATCCCAACCTTCAATCTTCCTAAAACGTAGAAATGAGACCTCAGTGTCAGGGCACAAAGTGGTATTTTCCCTTGTAACAAGTTCCTTGGGCAGACACAGTCCCATCACAGTCTAATGGAGGAGAATGTATACATAGGACAATAAACTATCAATTCATAGAGACCAAAGACATAAGGAATGCGGATCAATCTATTTATCATCTATCTGATTGTGCTGATTTTCTGTGAGTGCCTCCAGTCTACCTAACTAAATAGTAGTCTCCTTGAGAACTGAAACTGAAGCCATATTACACTGTATGAGCTCCTTTCTTCCCCCATAAGTCCCCCCTCCCCAGCTTGGGATACTAGTCAACAAACATTCAGTGTTTGCTGGATACCTGCACATCTTTGTTAATGTATGAGTGTGAAGGCAAACAGGTTTTCATTTAGACTGAAACTAGGAGAAAAACATTAGTTCAACCAAGTAAAATAACAACTCTAGGTGAGAAAATATTTGTCTCCAGTGCTTACAATTGAGAAAGTGTGAAGAATACGGGGCCAATTAGGCATTGTGTGAAAATCCACGGTAGGGAATAAAGACTGACAAGGGAGGCTGCATGGTGTAGAGTAGTTGGCCTGTATGCCCTCATACTCACTATCACACCGTGCCCCTGCAGTATGGTTCCTCCAGCAATTGAATCCATCTTCGGTTTTCTTGCACTGATCCAGCGTATCTTCCAACCCATTGCAACTGACATCTTGTATAAGAACTTGTTGTTCGTTGTCTTCTGAAGGCAGATATGCAGTACCACTGAGAGGCTCCTTGGCTTCTCCGCAGCCTCTTTCCCTGCATACCACAGCCACAGCCTCTAGGTTCCAGTCATCAGCACACACAGTACCCCACTGGCCATCCCGTTCCACCTCCACTCTTCCTTCACAACGGTGGGGGCCTCCAACAAGTCGCAGTCTGGGTGAAGACTCTGTAAAGAGAAAGGATAACAGCTGGGGCTATGGCTTGAACATGTGTCCAAAAGAGGATTCGTTGGGAACTTAATCACCCCACCCAAAATTGTTGGGAAGTGGAACCTAATAAGAAGGGAATAGGCCATGTAAGCACCACCCTCATGAATGGATTAATGCTGTTATCACAGGATGAGTTTATTATCTCAGAAGTAGATCTGTTACCAATGGAGTGGGAGGCCTTTTCTACTCTTTCTTGCATTTTCTTGCCCTTCTATCTCCTGCCATGGATTAATGTAGTTAGAAGACCCTTGCCAGTTGCCATTTTGTTGATTTTAGACTTCTCAGCCTTTGGAACAATGGGAAATACATTTCTATTGTCTAGGAATTATGCAGACTCAGGTATTCTGTTTTAGTACCACAAAACAAACACAAAAACTGATACTGAGAAGTGAGGCTGTTGATCGAACAAATACCCGAAAATGTGGTAGCAGATGTGGAACTGGTGATAGGCACAAGCTAGAAGAATTGGAGAAACGGACTAGAAAAAGTCTACATTGATATGAACAAAGCATACAGGATGTTGGTGGTGAGGGCTCAGAAGAAGAGAAAAACTGTAGAGAAAGTATGAAGCTTCTTAAAGATGACCTAAGTGGTTGTGTCAGAATATGGGTAGAAATATCAATTGGAAAGGTCATTCTGATAAGGTCTCCATCCCTTCTTCTTGTCAGGATTTTGGGCACGCATACCCACATACCTGGTGTGTTTTTCAAGCCACCAGTGCCAGGATTCAAACCATGGTTGGCCATGTGGGATCTGGCTCCCTTAACTGCAGAGCTATGGAGCTAGCCCGAACAGCTTAACTTTCTCTCTCCCACTAACAGGCTCCTACTGTACCCACTCTTGCTGCTTTTATGACATTTTCCCATGTTCAATGACTACAATCAAAAAAAAAAAAAAAAAAAAAAGATGGAGGACGCAGGGCAAATAAAACATCAGCATCAGCATCAGCATCTCAGCCACAATACTTGTCTAGAAGATTCTGAGAGTCAGGGATGGAAAAGAGGCACCACAAAGCCTCCAGATAAGTTCTGAAGAATCAAGGACTTGACTCAGCTTCCTGACTAGACACTGGGGGTGGAAAAGACTAACGGTAATTCTCTTCCTTCCACCAAGACCTAAAAGAGCAGAGATAACTGTGTAGTGTGAAAGAGCTGATCACGTAACAAGCATTTGCTTTGGAGAAGGGATACAGAGGTAGAGCATTGACGGGATGGGGAGGCGTGGTGTTATCTGTTAAAGATATTTTGATCAATGGGTCTGGGGAGAAATGTGCACATATCGAAATGGTCTCATTGTAAGCCAAACAATATGATTGAAAGTATATACAAAAAAACAAATAATAAATAATGTGGAAAAAAAAGACAAAAAAAACAAACAAATGAAAGAAAAACAAGCATTTGCTGAGTACATACTATATTTCAGATATTGTTTGATGAACTCAGGGGATGGTGACAAACAAGACAGAATTTCAGCCCTTCAAGAACTTATATTTAGGGGATTTGAGGGAAGCATGCCAAGTTTCTTTCAGCCTCAGAGAAATGTAGCAAAAGGCTAAATTTGACATGCATTTATGCATGGTGCACTAGGAGAAGGTGCATTTGTACTGGTGATCAGAGGCCTGTTGGGATACAGACAACTTAGTGGAGATCAGCATGGCCTCATGGGATGGCCCAGGTGCCTGTACGAATGAAATATGACTCATGAGGACCAGAATTCCCACTGCCTGCCTTGTCTCAGCTCCGCACAAATCTTTAGAACTTGGTCTCAATCCAGGAGAAATGATCCAGGGGAAAAAACTGTTGTCTGGATGATCTTAAACTGCATCGGAAAGTTGATGTTTGGTTTGCAGATTTCTCTTCATTTCCTCCTTAAATTTTTTAGGAGGAGCAGAGCAGTGTGATGAATAGAGGCTAGAAATAGAAATTAAATTTACCCATAACAATTAAGAAAAAGTATACTTTTTTGCATACCTGTTTTAAGGCTTATACATCATAGAATGAGTGTAATTCAAAAAGGGTCACCTGGAAATAATTTTGGAGTCACTGTATGTAAGACGAGTTTGTACTGGCATTACTGTATACTCCAGGAAATAGTAGCTATCAGGATCGTACACAAGTTATCTATTACAGATTGTAAAATTTCCCTTTTAACAAGCTTTTATTTCTCATTGAGTGGAAAAGACTAAAACAGTCCCTGGCAAAGAAGAAATATGTTTAAAAAAAAAAAAAGAAAGAGATAAAATAAGGAGAAAAAGAGAAAAAGAAAGAAATAAAGAGAGTAAGTATTAAAAAAAAAATCCAGCTTGTGGGGAAAAAGGACTGAGAAAAGATTTGCAAGGCAGAGAAAAGACTAGAGGAGGTCACCGGGGTGCGGTGTCCTGGGTAGTGTCTTTAGCTTCTTTTATCAGCAGAGAGCTTAAGAAAAAGACCCAGACCCTTTTGGCCAGAACCGTCATCTTTTGGTAATTCATCAAGTTGACAAACACAAAGGAAAAGAGGAGAGGCACCCGATATATGTTCTCTAGGCCTTCTGGAAAACATGGAATGGCTCCTTTGACACATACACATGAATCTATAAGATAGGTGATATTGTAGACATCAAGGGAATGAGTCCTGTTCAAAAATGAATGCCCCACAAATGTTGCCATGACAAAACTGGAAGAGTTACCCAGTATGCTGTTGGTACTGTCATAAACAAACAAGTTAAGGGCAAAATTCTTGCCAAGAGAATGCATGTGTGTATTAAACATACTAAGCATTCTAAGAGCAGAGATAGCTTCCTAAAACGTGTGAAGGAAAATGACCAGAAGGAGAAGGAAGTCAAAGAGAAAGGGACCTGGGTTCAACTGAAGTGCCAACCTGCTCCATCCAGAGAAGCAAACTTGGTGAGAACCAATAGAAAGAAGCTTGAGTTTCTGGAAACTATTCCCTATTAATCCATGACATGATGGGTGCTAAAAATAAATTAAGCTATGGTCTATGAAAAAAAAAAAAAGAAAGAAAGAGAGAAAAGGACACAGAGGGTGGAGGAGCAGCATCCTGAGGAAGCTGTAAGGACAGTGGTTGTCTCCGCACCAGTAGTGAAGGACAGCCTTGGAGGTCAAGATAAAAGACCAATTAATCTGAATGTTGAGTTGAGAACCCAAAAGCAGCTCTCCTTAAAGAATCAATTGCATCCAGTAGGATATAGGATGTTCTCTACACAGTACCAGCAGTTAGTGTAATGGCTATGTCGCTGGACTCCCATGTAGTCGACCGCAGTTCAAGTCCCAGACCCGATGGCTTAAACTCACGTCGGATGCATGTGCATGTGTGCTCAAGATCCTGAGAGGAGAATGGAAGAGAAGGGATTGTGGCATGGCCATCCTTCCTGGGGGGTGATTTCTCGCTTTCTGTTTCTCTTTCTGGTGAGTGCACGTGCCCTATAGCAAAAGCCTCTCCCTCCCCCCAAAAAAAAGGATGTTCCCCACACACAGCAGAGCTTGTATGATAAAGCCTCTGGAATTATGAAAAGTAGTACCTGGAGGTATAATATAAAAGAAACTGATGATCCACAACTGTGATAGTCTGCACTATCATAGTCATCCTCTCTCATAGACCATTTATTTCTGGGCACCCCAGTCTTTCCTTGGGTGTACAATTTCTGTATTGTCCAAAGCCTCTTTTTTTTTTTTTTTTGGCAAGGTTTTTCTGATGGGGATGCTCACCAGACAGACAGAGACAGAGAGACAGAAAGCGAGAAATCACCCCCCAGGGGAGATGGCCACGCCGCAATCCCTTCTCCTCCATTCTCCTCTTGGGATCTTGGGCACGCACGCACACGCACCCGGCATGAGTTTGAGCCACCGGCTCCAGAACTCGAACCGCGGTCGACTACATGAGAGTCCAGTGACATAGTCATTACGCTAACTGCTGGTCCCCCCAAAACTTCTTTTCAGGAGATAACCAACAGAGGCTGAAATTAAGCCAGTACTCATCTGATCAAGTCATGTACTGTATCGAGCAGATGCATTTTTAATTCAAATAAAAGATTTTTAGGGCAGCACCATGGCCTGGTGGTTAAGGGAGCCAGATCCCATACGGCCAACCCAGTGGTTCAGGTCCTGTCTCAAGCAATTTGAAAAATATGCTGGGTGCTTGTGCATCCATGCCCACAATCCTGACAGGATGGTGAGATGGATAAGAGGGATTGCAATGCGACCATACTCCATTGAGGGGTGTTCTCTCGTACGCACACTCCATATCTCTGTTTCTTTCTGCTAAGCTCATACACCCTTCAGAAACGAAATGAAACAAAACAAAACAAAACGTGTATTAAACTTGTCAGGAGGACCTAGATGTGCTAGAACCCAGCAGGGGAAAAGGAGGCTCATTTCCCAGATAAGCCCTCAAGGGGGAACAGTGCTTCTGCAGGTGAAGCTATCGCCAACTCAGTTGCGGGCCAAGCCTTCCCTGGCAGTATAACCACCCTAACCCCGTCTGGTGCAGGATATTCACTCGCAAAGGGCAGAGAGGATTGAATAAGAAACCAAAAAGGGAGTTTACTGGGCCCGTTTTGAATGAGTCTTTTTCCATGGTCTAAGAAGCTTCAAAATTTCCCCTCTCCTGAGCTTGGAGGCTTTCTCCTCCAGAATCCCAAAAGGCCTTACCTGATAGGCCAGGTCCAGTGCAAATAGCTGGGGAAGAAAGAAGAAAAGGAGGTCATAGAGTCAATTTCCAAGGCTCGTTCAAAGCACACGTGACTGTCTAGTAGGCCCTTGCCAAACTCTGTGAGATGACTGGAGTGGTAGACACAGGACCTCTGAGATCAGTCCTGTTGAGACCATTGAAGAACACAAGGACACTGACTAGGAACCACTCAGTCCAACTGTCCCACAGCTAACTGACCCAACCTTTCCCCTTTCCCTGTGATGGTGGCTTACCCCACACTGGCAGGGATATATTACGCTTTCTGTTCTAGTCAATTAGATTGATTGGCTATTACTGCTGTAAAGTCCCATTCAGTAAAGCTCTTCTGAGCACCATCTGTTATTGCTCCAGGCCTGATAAGAAGCCAAGGCCAGACCTCTGCAGAACTGGTCTGGGCAGGAGCCTCCACTCCAGGTGCTGCTACTGCAAGGTCACACTGCCCAGGGAGTAGCAGACAACGACACGAAGGAATCCTGGAGATAGATTTTTAAAACTCCCCTGCATATTGGTCTTGCATACAGTGTCCCAGAATAGTTTAATTGCCCTATAAAAGAAATCCCCTCCCTCCTGGCAAGTGCTGAGGCACCTGCAGCTTCAGATGCCAGGAGCTCTTGTTCTCAATAAACTTTCCTTTTTTCTTGAGATGATGAGTCTTACTCCAGACTAAAGTGAAAGAGCAGTGATGCAGCCTCTGGACTCAACAGAAAAGACTGCTGGAAACCTTCGGGAGACTGCATTGGAGGGAAAGGCAATAATGCCCTGGGGATGATCCAGCAAGTGGAGAAAAGGGGCAGGGCACTCCTGTGCTCACTGGCACTGCACTTAGATGCAGATCGGCAAACTCTGTAAAAAGCCAGACAGTAAATAGTTTAGGCTTCATGGACCACCTGGTCTCTGCTGCGATTTCTCAAGTCTGCTATTGTACAGTAGTATGAGAGAGCAGGGCTACGTTTCAATCAACTTTTATTTATGAACACTGAAGTTCAAATTCTATATCACTTTGATGTGTCATAAACTGTTAGACTTCATGAAGGAGGCGGGACTGCAGTTGAGGCTGGGAGGCTCCTTGGTACACCCATGAGCGGCAGGGCTAGCTGCTGGTTGCTGTAGGAAAGTTCAGATGTTTAAGAAATGGCCAGCACCCTCCACAGGTGGCCCACTGAAAGATTGTGTGGGCTTCTGCAATTCACTGTCATCAAGGACAACAGCAATGGACGTGACTGATCAGGGTGGAGTTTCAGCAGGCATCAGTAGATGTCCTGTGCTGGTTCTCTTGTGCAAAGCCTCCTAACAAAGCTCTGAGAAACGCGGTACTATCTCCACTTCGCAGCTGAGAGCATGAAATAGCAGAGAGGTAGGGTGACCTACAAATGCAGACAGCTAAAAAAATCAAAGATCCAGGATTGAAACTCAGGTCGCTTTGGCTCTAAAACCTCCTGATTAATTAATTTTGAGATTTAATTAATTAATCTTTTGGGGATTCATTAATCTCTAGAGTAACCTAGGCAATCAGAAACCAAGGTGATCAGTTGGAGGCACAGAGGTAAAATTAATACTCTCACGTAGAAAGATTTCAAGTTCCAGGCCAGAGACCTTCCTGAGTATGCTGGGCACATCTGTGTCCATGAGCCTGGACTGACTGGTGTCTGGGGTCAAATCATGGCCTCAGGACCCTGTTGGGGATTCTCTCTCTCTCAGAAGAGCTAAATGAGTAAACAATAAATAAATAAGTAAACTGAAGAAAATTAGGGAAACATTGTATTAGACGTTTTTCAGAGGAAAGTGGACAATAGCATCAGTAGAAAGGGCATGCCCTGCTGTTCTGCTTTCTTCCCTGACTCCACCTGCTGCTACCCAGGGTCCTTTCACTTGTCTCCTTATAAACAGTCCATCTAAGAAAATAGATGTAAAAAAGGAAATGGGATAAACTACCATAAGTCTTTTAATGTAATATAGGGAAATAGAAAAGAAAATCTGGTAATCAAAATGGACTAAGGGGCTTGGTAGAGTATAGAACCATTGCATATTTAGAAGGGAGGGAGAAGTCCACACTACAAAAGATACCCAAATCTGTGCCAGGTGGGCAGGGAAAGAACTTTCTAAATAAGCATTCCAGAAAACTCTAAAGCCTACACCAACAGAAGCAGAGATACTCACCAAAGATTAAGGAGAAGAGCAGAGCCATGATCCAGGCAGCTGAAGGTGATGCGTGGAAATCTACGTCTGGACGAAGGTGTCTGAGCAGCAATATTCAGTTCTGACTAAGAGAGGGAATAGAGGCAGGACCCCAGTGCAGCAACAGCATTATCAGATGTCCAGAACCCAATGAGCCCAGGGGACAGGGCTTATAGAGTTGGAATTGCTGAATTCAGCATGCTTTAGAGGAAGGGAGGTGGCCGGAACTGGCAGAAAGATGCCAAAACCGAAATGACACACACACACACAAACTCAGGCTATCATGACTTCGTGCCATTGTGAGCCCACTTCTATCCATCTCTGCTTCTACCCCTTCTCCATGTAAACAGGGGAGACAGCTCCCATAGGAAAGGCAGGTACCAAAAATGCAGCATCTCTCATTAGAAGGCCAGGCAGTGCTCAGCCTTCAAGCGTGCTGTGTGGGAGGAGTAGGCCAATCTGATTCTCTTACTCCATAGGGAAGTGCCTAGAGAATATGGAAACTAGAGCAGATGCAGAGTTGCCCTTGGAGGTGCATCTCCTTAGACATGCTCTAGGGTCAAGGCATCAATCTCTGCATATAAATGCAGCTTTATTACCTTCAAACCAGCTTTCCAGTGCTAAGCAAAGGGTCCGTGCATAGATCTCTTCTGTGCTTGTGCTAGTGTATGCCTGTCTTTGGAAGCTGAATGAAACAGGTCCTGTGTCATGAGCACCATGATCACTAGACTCAGGTGGTCCTTAGGTCTAACATATGATGCAGATTGAGCAACATGACCCCAGGTCCCTCGGGCCCCAACGCCTTGCTGTATCAGTAAGTATAGCTTTACTCCAACTGTTGCTCAATTCCAGCCTGCCCACCCTCATAGGCTAACATAACCCTTGCTGTTTCAAGTTGGATAACTTTTCCCTCTGCCGTGAGATATTTTAGATTCTTTGTAATATTCAGGTCACTCAGCACAAAGCTTGGTTTATTGTAGGCATTCATTTTTAGTCCTGTATTTCTTCATTTACTTATTATTATGTTCAGTACAAAGCTTTTAGTGTCCATGAGTTCAAGGCAATTCACTGGGCAGAGAAAGTACATGAGTGAATAAGGCATAGCTTGGCACTCTGAAAGAATATAACCTACTAATTGTAAAAGCATGGGAAAACTGCTACAAGAGAGGAAAGTATGAGAAACACTGGGGAGAGGACAGCAGGAGGCATGGTGGTTAAGGTGCAGGATCCCATATGGCCGACTGTGCTTCGAGCCCTGAATCCAGCTTCTTGAGAATCACACCAGGAACATGCTTGTGCATGCCCAAAATTCCAAAAAGAGAATGGAAGAGAAGGGATTGCATCATGGCCATCCACCATGGAGGGTGAATTCTCACTTTCTCTGTCTGTCTCTGGTGAGTACATGTGCCCTATGGCAAAAACCTTAAAGGAAAAAAGAAAGAAATAAACAGTGGGGACACAATGCAAGAAGTGGACGTCTCTACTTGGGGTTAATCAGAGAAGACTTTATAGAGATGGTAAGACTTGAGCAGAGGTGAAAGGATGAGTGTAACGGAGACTCAGAATGGAAAATGGCTTTATTCTGCGTGTGCACATGAGATAGACCCAGGTAAGGATCTACAAATAGTTTGAAATGGCTGGATCACAGCCCGTTTGGTGGTCAGAGGTCAGGGGTCATTGGTGTGTCGAGAGGTACAGGCACAGAAGGATACGCCAAAAGCAACAAGATCCAGATAACTGAGGGTCTCTTATGAATAGATTTGTAAATGCTAATTACTCATGCCCTTTCTTTAGATTCTGAAGTGATACAGTTACAGACACAGAAAAGACTCAAAATTATCAGCTTTTTTGTTGAAGCCATATTCAACAGGAACTGGGATCCTTTGTATTTTCCTCACCCCTGCAGGAGCCAGCCTTTTCCTACTGAATTTTCACTTGAAGAATGAAAGACTTCTTGTGGCCTGAATCGAGATTAACTTACAAGAGACCATAGGCTTCATTACCCAGATGCATTTCTTCCTGTCACATATGGATAATTGAGTGAAAAAAGCGAAGAGAGAGAGAAAAAAAGTTTTGCCTCATATGGTATTTCATTAACAAAAATTAAAACATAAAGAAAGGACCATGAGGGGCTTATCTCATATCCAAATGATTAAGGCAGCTGGATTGCGCATGACCAACTTTGTTTTGATTCCCAGACTCAGAGGCTTGGAAAACATGGTTGGTTATGTGTGTGCCCCAAATCTCAATAGGATAGGGAAAAGGAGGAGAGGAGATTGTGGCATGACCATGCCCCATTGGGGAAGGGGTGTTTTCTCCTTTCTCTTTCTCTCTGGCAAATGCATACACCCTCTCACAATTAATTTTTTAAAAAAGGAAAGGTTTTGTTTTGGGGTTTTTGGGGGTTTTTTTGGTTTGTTTTTGGATTTTTTTTGTTTTTTGTTTTTTGTTTTTTTTTTTTTTGTTTTATTTTGTTTTTTTTGTTTGTTTGTTTGTTTTATTTTTGTTTTTTTGGTCAGAAAGATAGTTATCCCATAAGATACAAGAAGTCACTGAAAGATATAATGCATTTTAGAGAGTGTTCTGAAGCCCAATCAGGTGACAGTGGCTGGATCCTACATGGTTGACTGTGCTGAGTTCCAGACCTGGCAGCTTGAAAAATACGCCAAGCACATTTGCATTCATATTCAAAATGTTAAGAGGAGAATGGCAGAGAAGTGATTGCACGGCGGCCATCCCCTCAAGGGATGATTTCTCGTTTTCTCTTTCTCTCTCTTTACAGTCTCTCTCCAGCAAGCACATGAGCTATATAGCAAAAACACTTTTAAAATTTTAATTTAATTTACAAAAGAGTGTGTTCTGACTGCAATGCAGAGAGACATTGGAATGGGGAAGGACTATTAATGAGTCAGGGAGACTCATTAAGAGACCACTGCACCAGGGGCCGGCAGATGGCATAGTGGTTATGTCACTGGATTCCCACATGGTTGACTGTGGTTCAAGTCCTGGATCTGGAGGCTTGAAAATCATGCCAGGTGTGTGTGTGTGTGTGCATGAACCAGATCCTGGGAATGAATGGAGGAGAAGGGATTGTGACATAGCCATCCTCCCGGTGGGTAATTTCTCATTTTCCTTCTCACTGTGTCTATTTCTCTCTCTCTCCGGCAGGCACACATGCCCTATGGAAAAAAAAAATCAACTCTTAAAAGAGAGAGAGAGAGAGAGAGAGAGAGACCACTGCATTTTGCCTCATATGGTATTTCATTAACAAAAATTAAAACATAAAGAAAGGACCATGAGGGGCTTATCTCATATCCAAATGATTAAGGCAGCTGGATTGCGCATGACCAACTTTGTTTTGATTCCCAGACTCAGAGGCTTGGAAAACATGGTTGGTTATGTGTGTGCCCCAAATCTCAATAGGATAGGGAAAAGGAGGAGAGGAGATTGTGGCATGACCATGCCCCATTGGGGAAGGGGTGTTTTCTCCTTTCTCTTTCTCTCTGGCAAATGCATACACCCTCTCACAATTAATTTTTTAAAAAAGGAAAGGTTTTGTTTTGGGGTTTTTGGGGGTTTTTTTGGTTTGTTTTTGGATTTTTTTTGTTTTTTGGTTTTTGTTTTTTTTTTGTTTTATTTTTTTTTTTTGTTTGTTTGTTTGTTTTATTTTTGTTTTTTTGGTCAGAAAGATAGTTATCCCATAAGATACAAGAAGTCACTGAAAGATATAATGCATTTTAGAGAGTGTTCTGAAGCCCAATCAGGTGACAGTGGCTGGATCCTACATGGTTGACTGTGCTGAGTTCCAGACCTGGCAGCTTGAAAAATACGCCAAGCACATTTGCATTCATATTCAAAATGTTAAGAGGAGAATGGCAGAGAAGTGATTGCACGGCGGCCATCCCCTCAAGGGATGATTTCTCGTTTTCTCTTTCTCTCTCTTTACAGTCTCTCTCCAGCAAGCACATGAGCTATATAGCAAAAACACTTTTAAAATTTTAATTTAATTTACAAAAGAGTGTGTTCTGACTGCAATGCAGAGAGACATTGGAATGGGGAAGGACTATTAATGAGTCAGGGAGACTCATTAAGAGACCACTGCACCAGGGACCGGCAGATGGCATAGTGGTTATGTCACTGGATTCCCACATGGTTGACTGTGGTTCAAGTCCTGGATCTGGAGGCTTGAAAATCATGCCAGGTGTGTGTGTGTGTGTGCATGAACCAGATCCTGGGAATGAATGGAGGAGAAGGGATTGTGACATAGCCATCCTCCCGGTGGGTAATTTCTCATTTTCCTTCTCACTGTGTCTATTTCTCTCTCTCTCCGGCAGGCACACATGCCCTATGGAAAAAAAAAATCAACTCTTAAAAGAGAGAGAGAGAGAGAGAGAGAGAGACCACTGCACCAATGAAGAGAGCAGAAGAAGAGCTGAATAGAAATAAAAGAGTGTGCTTAACAGGCACAGTGTTTAACATAATCACCGAGAAGAAAAGGAACCCTGAATAAAGACCAGCAAAATATCTATTTTTTCAGCATTGGGTTGAAAAGCCTGTATTTGATATTGATATTAATGTGTCTAGTTGTGTGATCCTTTTAGGCTGTAGTCAGAGAGTTGGTGTGAGAGGCTCATAAAGCCAGAGGTTCTATCTGAGGGACCAAGTCAAGTAGCACACATGGCTGGAGAAGGTCAGGAAATGGGCTGATAAAAAGTGAAAACAGAAATAAGACCTGGGAAAGGGGATTCCCAATGAGGAAGGGACAAGAGAGAAGAGAGTGTTAGAAAGTTCAGGCTATGAGAAGTTGTGCAGAGACTGGAGAAGACTATTTAAGGTTTTAGGGGAGGGGCAGTTCTGAATAATAACTGTGCCCAAGACAGGAAGAAAGTGAAGGTGGACGTTTCAGAGGTTAAGGCGTTTAGAGCATTGAGAAGCAGTTAGTAAGAGGCTTGCCCAGAACAGGGAGGCAGGCACAGATGGCAGGCTGTGTGGGAATAGATACTGTTTGGAGGCCTTGATCTATAGCACATTTCAAGGCTAGAAGACATTCAGCGGGGTGCTCTCAGGAGGGGAACGCTCCATGTCTCGAAGGTTGACAACACAGTGAATCCCTTCTGACAAATAGTTGAGTATGTCAATTATTAGTGGCCTCCATGAAAGTGAAATAACTACCCAAGTTATTTCCCCTTGTATTTTCTGTGCTGGGAGTGCAATAAATGATTATTGACTCAATAAATGAAGGCATGAATGGTTATGTTGTCAAATAAAAACCATCAATGAGCCTTTATTATTTTTTAACTTTTTCCCCCCATAGGGTATGAGTGCTTACCAGAGAGAGACAGTGAGAAAATGAGAAATCACCACCCCTGGGGTGTGTGCGGCCATACCGCAATCCCTTTTTCTGCATTCTTCTGTTGGGATTTTGGACACATATGCGCACATGCCTGGCATGATTTTCAAGTCACCAAGTCTGGGATTTGGACCATGGCTGGCCAAATGAGAGTCCAGTTCCTTACCCACTATGCCACGGACTGGTCCTGAGCCTTCAGATCCTGCAGAAATGCCATCCCTTGGCTCCACTTCTGGTCCACATGGTTTTGTCCATATGGCTGGGACTGACATTCTGCATGGTTTTTTTTTTTTACTTTTTTTTTTTTTGGAGAGGTTTTCGCTATAGGGCGCGTGCGCTCGCCAGACAGACAGAGAGAGACATAGAGACAGAAAGCGAGAAATCACCCCCCAGAGGGGATGGTCATGCCGCAATCCCTTCTCCTCCATTCTCCTCTCGGGATCTTGGGCACGCACGCACACGCGCCCGGCGTGAGATTTAAGCCACCGGGTCTGAGACGCGAACCGCGGTCGACTACGTGGGAGTCCAGCGACATAGCCATTACGCTAACTGCTGGTTCCCATTCTGCATGGTTTTCAGAAGAATCAGGCCTCTCCTGGTCTGATTTTCTATCAGCTATTGATCTAGACTGTAAGAGTCAGGTGAGTTTGGCCACTTTTTCACTTGTATGACTGTGAGCAGGTGTAAGTCACTGCATTTATTTCTGTCTGTTGCTCTCATTTACTTACTGGCCTCCCTTCTCCATGGAGGAACAGGATGGAGGAACAAGATGGAGAAGGAACTCAAAACGAGTCACATGAGGAACAGATCCAGTACTCGGAGTTAGTAGACCATAAACACAGTCTTCAAACACTTATAATTAATGTGTTTTGTGAGATTCCTAAGGAGAAACCACCACAGATACATAGAGACTGCAGGAAAACAATTTTAAAATCATCATAAAAAATTTAAAAAAAAACCTGAAGACAGTAGGTCATCCCAGAGACTATGGACTCTTAATAACTGCAGATGGTCAGTTACATGTCCTGTTAAGAGACATTCCATTACTCATGGTTAGTTGATTATTTTTAATAATTTTTTAATTACAAAATCTCAGAGGTGTTCATTGTAAAAAAGCAAACAAATGAACTATTCAGGCGCAGAAAATAGTTCCTAAAGACCTCTTTTTAAACTTTTTTCTTTCTCCCATGGATTAGAGAGAAAGAGAGAGACACACAGAAAAAGTGTACCCTGAGAGGCTCCAGACATCACATTTCACTCTCAGCCTCAGCCAGCAATGGGTCATGGGCACATGCATGCACAGCGTACTCAGGAGATCACCATATTTGAACCCAGAACCTTCCCATGTGGTCAGTCTCCCAGTGTTCTGTGTTTTACCAATGTGCCCCCCCGCCCCTGAGGAGTTTATAAAACTCCACAGAGACTCTGGTATTTGAGGCACCGGGGATGCTCAGGAACTGACAGGACACCTGGCCGTTGCCTCCCTCAGGGGCAGCTAAGCCACAATGGCCTCCTGTTCTTCAGGTGCCTGCAATAAGGGATCCAAGAAGACGGAGAACAAGTGTGGCAGCCCGATGGTGGAGGGTCAGTGTGAGGTTCATAAAACGACAGGTTCTCTCGAAGGGACCAAGTCAAGTGGTAGACATGACTGGAGAAGGTCGGGAAAGGTATGCCCAGCTGTCCTGTCTACACCCTGGCTGGCTGCCTGAATGCCCACGTCCTGCTGGCCTTAAATATGGCCCTAGGTATCCTTAGGTCCCAGTGCACTCCACCCTGCAACTTCACCGTGTGCTCTCATGGACGTTCCTAGAACCATCCTGAGAAAGAGGCATCGCCAAACAGAGGCTAAGAGCATGGGCTCTGGAGGCATACAGACCTGGTTGCAGTTCTGGCTCGATCCCTTACCAACTGTGTGGCCTTGGGCAAGATAGTTTGGCCTTGTTTTGGTAGTTTTCTTGACTAGATTTATACTTCATTTTGCTAGGATGATCAGTTTTCATTTCTGCCTTTTACTAAGTAAGTAGTTACATAATTTAATCTTGCTTAATCCTCATTCGTGTTCCTCTTCTAAGTGGGAAATCAAAAGTGACAGCAAAGCAAGTAGAAGCCCATGTTCCAATAACATCAGAATAGACAGTTCAGTGTAGGGCCAGGGAGAAGAGAGGGAGGAGGAGCTGCCTGAAAAGTGGGCCCTGTTTGGGGAAGCATCCCGGGGGTTACTGGACGTCGCTGCACTCTGCTGTCCTGCATGTTCCAGGGTGTCACACTAATAGTGGAATGACCTCTGAAGGAGTCACGGGCACAGGTGACCCCTGAGGACTTCCCACCTAGCCTTGAGAATATTGTTCTGTGCAATCAACCCTTCCTCACCAAGAAGGTGGTTTTCCTTAGACTGTGTGGCCAAGAGAACAGTCTTTGTTCTGAGAAGCCCTGATTTAGTTTCTTCGGAGTCTGCTCATTCTCTCCTTGCATGTGCTCCCTTCCTGGTACAGATGGCCTGTGCAGGAGTGTGGTTTCCTTTTTTCAGCTCCTTACCCCTGTTTTGTTAACTGGAGGCCTGTAGTCTTTTTTGAGAGGTTTGTGCTATAGGGTGCGTGTGCTCGCCAGAAAGACAGAGAGACAGAAAGTGACAAATTATCTCCCACTGGGGATGGCCATGCCTCAATCCTCTCTTCTCCGTTCTCCTCTCAGGATGTTGGGCACACAAACACACGTGCCCAGCGTGAGTCCAAGCACCAGGTCCAGGACTAGAACCATTGTCAACTACATGGGAGTCCAGCGACATAGCCATTACTCCAACTGCTGGTCCCTGCCACTAGTCTTGAAAAGAGGTTGGGTATAAAAAAAAATGATAGTGATATGAGGAGGTGACTAAAAGTATGTAGGAGGAGAAGAAGGTGGGAAAAGAACAATGCTGACCAGAAATTGGTAAGGGGTTTGGGAGAACTTGGTTCGTATATTCAAGAGTGAACCCAGCCATGGTGGTGCAGTGGTGATGTAAGTGCACTGAAAGCCTGGAGGACACATGGCTGACTGTGGGTGCAGATCCTTAGGTGAGCCTGAAACCATGCCACGTGGCCACCTGATCCTGAGGATTTGGAGGGCTGGGAAGAGGATCATGGCATGAGGAGACTCTGTCAAGGTGCATCTCTTTTTCTCTTTCTGTCACTTGCATACACATTCACTCTATGCCATAAAAAACAAAAACAGATACAAGTGTATAGGTGAATAAGCAGAATGAGTTCTAGAGGACTGCAGCACAGTAGAGCAACTATAGTTGGAAATGATTTAACGTATACTTCAATATACAACAGTGGATTTCGAATGTATACAATACAAAGTGATAATGAAGGTTTGAAATGCTGGGTAGAATTATTGCCCTAATTTGATCCTTACACAATGTAAATATGTTTTGCAAAACCACACTACAGCCCATAAATATGTACAACTATTACATGTAAAATGAAATTATAATACTTTTTAGAAAAGGAAAGTGTGCTCGCCAGAAAGACAGAGAGACAGAAAGTGACAAATTATCTCCCACTGGGGATGGCCATGCCTCAATCCTCTCTTCTCCGTTCTCCTCTCAGGATGTTGGGCACACAAACACACGTGCCCAGCGTGAGTCCAAGCACCAGGTCCAGGACTAGAACCATTGTCAACTACATGGGAGTCCAGCGACATAGCCATTACTCCAACTGCTGGTCCCTGCCACTAGTCTTGAAAAGAGGTTGGGTATAAAAAAAAATGATAGTGATATGAGGAGGTGACTAAAAGTATGTAGGAGGAGAAGAAGGTGGGAAAAGAACAATGCTGACCAGAAATTGGTAAGGGGTTTGGGAGAACTTGGTTCGTATATTCAAGAGTGAACCCAGCCATGGTGGTGCAGTGGTGATGTAAGTGCACTGAAAGCCTGGAGGACACATGGCTGACTGTGGGTGCAGATCCTTAGGTGAGCCTGAAACCATGCCACGTGGCCACCTGATCCTGAGGATTTGGAGGGCTGGGAAGAGGATCATGGCATGAGGAGACTCTGTCAAGGTGCATCTCTTTTTCTCTTTCTGTCACTTGCATACACATTCACTCTATGCCATAAAAAACAAAAACAGATACAAGTGTATAGGTGAATAAGCAGAATGAGTTCTAGAGGACTGCAGCACAGTAGAGCAACTATAGTTGGAAATGATTTAACGTATACTTCAATATACAACAGTGGATTTCGAATGTATACAATACAAAGTGATAATGAAGGTTTGAAATGCTGGGTAGAATTATTGCCCTAATTTGATCCTTACACAATGTAAATATGTTTTGCAAAACCACACTACAGCCCATAAATATGTACAACTATTACATGTAAAATGAAATTATAATACTTTTTAGAAAAGGAAAGAACAGACTGAAATATTCTTTGTCATCCCCTCACTCTTGGCTCTCAAAGCTGGCAATAAAATATTTTTTAAATATTATTTATTTAACCAAAAATATTTACTGAATATCTCTTGTACACCAAGCAATATTTTTGGGCTTTGAAAAGGAGAACAGAGATAGAAATTGATTCAAGAACAATTTTAGTTCATTTTAACAAGAAAACATTTTGATGTGGTATTTTAAAGCATTTAGTGTCTTTAAAAAGTATCCCTTATACAAGACTATTTGGGGGAAAAACAAAAAAGACCTTTTGTTCAGCTGGCTCTCCCTTCAGGCTCAAATACAGAAGAATGGCTGCCTGTCCCAAATGACATCACCCACAGAGCAGCGCTTCTGAACCTCCATGAACTGTAGGTGTGGGCAGCGGAAAGGGGAGGGGCACCTGACAGAGAGGAGAGTGACAGAGATACCCATTCCAGGTCAAAATGGGAAAGACCACCTCCTGATCCTAGAGGGCAAAACCTAACCGCCTAACTTTTAGCAGGAGTCTGTTCAAATCTGATTGGCTTCCTTGAATCCCTGACCACTATATGTTGCAGATTCTAGAGAGGAATTTGGAGATAGGTTTGCCTCTTGCCCTTTGTTGATGACCTTCCCAGGGCCACATCCAGGCATGGAGGGTCGCTCTTCCTCTGAGTGTCCCACACTGGCCATGCAGGGTCTGCTTCTTGTGTCTCACAGTTAGACTTGCCTCTGGCCCCTCCTGGATGACTTTGCCAGGGTTTCTCAGTTCTGGAGGGTGGCCTGCTGCCAGAAATTAGAGGCAGGGTATATAAGGCTGGCTTGGATCTGAAAGGCATAACTGGCCTCTCCCGGAATACCTTGTCAGGTCCACACCCAGGCCTTGAGAGCTACCCTGCCTTCCCTCCCCCTAACCGCCTTTCCAGGGCCACATTCAGGCCTTGAGGAAGATGCCACTCTTGGGTATTGCATGCATGATGTTCAGGACCCACATCTTGGGTCACAGATAGGTTTGCCTCTGGGCCCTCCCTCACCATGTTGCCTGGGCTCCATGAGGATCTGAAGAGCTGTTCCTCCCCCAGGTCTGATACACTGAATATGCAAGTCCTGCTTTGATCGAAAGACATAACTGGTTTCTGGCCTCTCTTGGACCACCTTGTCAGAGGCACACTTGGAACCTAGGGCTGTTCTGGCTCCCCTGGGCATTACAGAATCTATTCTAAAAGTCAGGAAGAAGTGAGTACTCCACCAGATGCCCAAAAATCAATGCCAAGACACAAAAAGTGAGAAGAAAAATAAATCGACCCAAAAGGAATACAATAACTCCACATCCAGCAATGGATAAAATACAGGAAATCAAAGAAATATTGGGGAAAAGAAATCAGAACATTGATCATAATAAAACTCACCAGGATGCAAAAGAAAACAATCAATTCTGGGAGATGAGGAAATCATTCCATGACATGAAGAAGGAACTTTGTAGAGGGATCAATGCCCTAAAAAAGAATCAAACAAAACTTCTGGAGATGATGATGCATTGTAGGAAATTAAAATCTGTCTTGAATGTATTAATAGCACATTAGACCACGCAGAAAAATCTCTGAGCTTGAGAGAAAGTCTCTAATTTAGTCCAAGCCTCCAAAGAGAATGGAAAAATAGCCATTAAAAACTGAAAGACTAGAGGCTATAGAAGCATGAAAATTGTTACAGATACTGGAGACTGTGGGAAGAGGGTGGGAGATTGGGGAGAGCAAGAAGAAATGAATCAAGGAGAAAAATAGAAAGGCAAGAATTTAAGGGACCCAGAAATGGAGGACTGTCTGTTGATGATAACGTGTATATCTTCAACTGGACTGGTGTGAAGTATATTCTTGTTGAGTAAATTTATTATACAAGCTGTAGTGATGTACAGTGATTGAATGTATAAAAGAAATTAGAATGAAATTGGGATCAGCGATTAGTGCAATGGCTATGTCACTGGACTCCCATGTAGTCGATTGTGATTCGAGTCCTGGGCCCGGTGACTTAGAACCACGCCGGGCACGTGTGCGTGCATGACCAAGATCCCAAGAGGAGAATAGAGAAGGGATTGCAGTGTGGCCATCCCTCCTGGGGGGGTGATTTCTCGCTTTCTGTCTCTCTGTCTCTCTCTCTGTCTTTCTGGCCAACGCACGTGTCCTATGGCAAAAACATAAAAATAAAAATAAAGAAAGTGAATGAAATTAAACCAAAAAAATGAGGACGACATATGGGAAATTTTAAACACTATTAAGCAGTCAAATATGTACATATGAAAATAACTAG
>NW_006160143.1:131116-132408 GCF_000334495.1 Tupaia belangeri chinensis
AATGTTTATTGATTAAATTTCTCAATTAAAAGACAGAAATTGGCTGAATGGATAAAAAAAAAAAAGCCGCCTTCTGTATGCTGCCTACATAAAACACACCTCATTGATAAAGACACACATAATGAAAAACTGGAAAAAGTCATTGCATGCAAACAGAATTTAAAAAAAGGCTGAAGTCACAATGCTGATATCAGATAAAATACACATCAAGATAAAAACTATAAAAAAGACAAAGAAGGACACTAGAGAGTATAAAAGAATTAATTCACAAATAAGGTATATCAATTATAAATATTTATGTACCCAATACGGGGGTGCCCAAATATGTAAAAGATCTAAAGAGAGAGAAAGAAAGAGAGTACAACATGCTAATCGTTGGGAATTTCTTTTTTTTTGGACATTCCATTTTATTTTATTTTTTTAAATTTTTTTGTTTTTAATTAATTAATTTACATTCATTGACTGAGCATTGTCACAGCATACAAAATGTGATTTCCCATCGAGAATATACTGCATAGTGGCTTAATCATACATGTTATCATCAATAATTTTCCATTTCTAGTTTCATCTATATATACATATACATATATATATATTTTTCCCCCAATTTCTCACCCTCTGCCATTTCCCACGCTCCTCCCACACTATCTCAGGTGTTCAGAGTTGTTTTCCATTCTTTTTTTTGCCTCGATTTTATTGATTCAGAAAATTTCTTAAACAATCTAACTACTTTCAATAGCAAGCTCTGCTGATCTATGCATATCTATGAATACATGTCTGAATTAAAGCATGAATCTCTGAGTAGAATGAATATATTATAAGGCAGCACCTAGCTGATATTATATAGTTTACTATGGTCATTAATTATGTATATATTTCAATTTTGCAAAAAACAGATTTAACTTTAATAAATCAAAGAAATGCTAAGGAAATATGCTTAAAACTTAAAACCAGGGAAAAGGTTGGGGTTTTGTTGAAATAGTAGGTACATAAACCTATCAGCAGCTCAAGACAATACAAAAATCCTTAAATTTGGAAAACAAAGCCTAGAAAAAAAATTAACAATGTTTTAGTCAAAAGTCATAAAATATTATTTCACCTGTTTAGTCTCATGTACTTTATCTTTTGTTGTGATACAATTTTCTCAGTTAAATTCTGGGATATAATATTCATCTCCAGACTTATACATAAATATATATATGCATTTCTAGTTTCATCTATATATGTATAGATAAAATATATATATCCATATATATATTTCCCCCTATTTCTCACCCTCTGCCATTTCCCCC
>NW_006160143.1:132956-133338 GCF_000334495.1 Tupaia belangeri chinensis
AATGTTTTAGTCAAAAGTCATAAAATTCTATTTCACCAGTTCAGTCTCATGTACTTAATCTATCTTCTATTGTGGTTCGATTTTCCCAATTAAGTTCTGGGAAATAATATTCAACTCCAGACTTGTCCCCACAATTAAGTTGGTCATTTTCTTAGTTTCTGATCTCTTATTTCTGTGTGACTATATTTAATTTTCCTGGTATAACACTCCCCTGAGAACGTTTTGGAGATCTGGTCTGGTGTTGTTAAATTCTTTAAGGTTTTGTTTATCTGAGAATGTTCTTGTTTTTTCTTCCCATATGAAACATAATCTTGCTGGGTATAGTATTCTTGGTTGTAATTGCTTTTCCCTTAACACTTTGAATATATTTTCCCACTCTTTC
>NW_006160143.1:133643-135234 GCF_000334495.1 Tupaia belangeri chinensis
GAGATTTTCACTATAGGGCGCATGCGCTTGCCAGACAGACAGAGAGAGACATAGAGACAGAAAGTGAGAAATCACCCCCCAGGGGGGATGGTCACGCCACAATCCCTTCTCCTCCATTCTCCTCTCGGGATCTTGGGCACGCACGCATACGCGCCCAGCATGAGTTTTAAACCACCGGGTCCAGGACGCGAACCGCAGTCAACTACGTGGGAGTCCAGCGATACAGTCATTACGCTAACTGCTGGTTCCCTCAAGGGAGATTTTGACTTCCTGTATTATAATCTTCATCTCCAACAGGTCCATTTGATTCTTTTTCATAGTGTGAATTTCCTCTTTTAAATCTTGCAAGAATTTCCTCACTTTCTGAAGCTCGTCAGCTCCTTTCCCCTGCCTCTTAGGCAGTTCATTGTCGCTCTTCTCTTCCATCTCTGTGAGCTTTGTCACCATGAAAATTCTAAATTCTTTATCTGACATTTCCATGAATTTCATCATACTGTCTGAGGATGAAAAGGAGTTATTATTTTTCCTTGGAGGAGAAGTATTTTCTTGTTTTTCCATATTTCTTGTGACCCTGAGGTGATTTCTAGTCATCTGATGGATGATGCGTTTCTTCCTAATATTTGAAGTTCAATCTGAGTGTGAGAGGCATGCAGGAGGAGGTGATCTGCAATCTCTCTTCCATTCCGTTCTCATTCTTTGTGCATCAGAATTAGTGGAAATAGAGGAATATTCTGACCCTAATTGTATTCAGATGATTAGATCCCGTTCACTTGGACGTGTCTAGACACTTAGTGTGTAGAACTGAGAATCCAATGAGTAAAGATAAAGAAAAAGACATGAATTAGAGAAAAGGAAAGAAGAAAATATAAAAGAAAAAGAAAAAAGGATGATAAAAAACTATAGATTTTAATTTTAAAAGCAAAAATTGAAAACTGTGTGTCACTATAATAGTTCATAGCTGAAGTTCAGGATCCATATGGAGATGGGTCTGGGTTTGTGTGTTTACTAAACTGAATGGAAGAGTGCCGGGGACCATCCTCGGCTGGAGTGGGTTGACTCCACGGAGGCGACGCTGGAAGGAAAGGAAGACTAAGGCCTCGTGCCTATTCATGCACGTCCTCAGCCAGACACTCCCAGAGATTGCTCTCTGAGGAGTGACAACTGCTAGGAATCACCGTGCCTTTTTATTGAAAATGGGATACATGCAAGTAAATGGGAGAGGGGCTACGTGTTCTAATTATCAATTCATAAAGTTTTAACAATAGAGATCAAAGATTCTATTCAGGGTTTGATTAAGGGCAGGTCGATACAATTCAACAATAGATTGATGTAAGCAAGCTTTTGGGAACTTCTGTTCTGGGAGCGTGGTTTCGGAGAACAGCTCCAGCAGGCAGAGTTAATTATCAGCCAGCCCTTGGCGGCAGTCGTCTTGCGGTTGCTGGTTGCGTTGCTAGAAAAGAAAATCTCAAGTACAGATATTAGTCTCAATAAAGATCGATATTTATATAATTTTATAGAGATGTAAAATTAATTAAAGGAATCCTAATATATTTACCTAACCTGAAAGGGTGAAGTTAGTGTTCACTTGATG